>NW_012119833.1:0-24873 GCF_000951035.1 Colobus angolensis palliatus | reverse complement strand
TTTTTTTTTTTTTTGAGACAAGGTCTTGCTCTGTCACTCAGGCTGGAGTGCAATGGCACCATCTCGGCTCACTGCAATCTCCATCTCCCGAGTTCAAGTGGTTCTCATGCCTCAGCCTCCCGAGTAGCTGGGATTACAGGCATGCACCACCATGCTGAGCTAATTTTTGTATTTTTAGTACAGATGGGGTTTCACCGTGTTTACCGACCTGGTCTCAAACTTCTGGCCTCAAGCGATCTGCCCATCTTGGCCTCCCAAAGTACTGGGATTACAGGCATGAGCCACCATGCTCAGCCAACTAATTGTTTAACTAATATGAGAATCAGTTTACCTATGCCAGGCCAGGATTCTTTATGTATTCTGGACACAAGTTTTTTTTTAATCAAATAGGTGATTTGAAAATTTGTCACTAATGTTTTCATCCTCTTAACAGTATGTTTATAACAGCAGAGGTGATAATTTTGATAAAGATTTTAATATCAATTTTTTTCTTTTTTTGATTGTTATTAGTGTCATATCTAAAACACGAATTGCCTAACCCAAGGTTACAGATATTTCTTGCATGCTTTTTTATAGAAGTTTCTAGCTTATGGTTTTACATTCAGAATTATAATTTATTTTGTGTTAATTTTTATATACAGTGTTCATTTTTGTTGCATCTTCATATCCAATTGTCCCATCATCAGTTCTTGAAAAGACTATCCCTTCTCCATTAGATTGTCCTTGCAATTTTGTCAAAAGTAATTGCCAGCTCGGCGCAGTGGCTCACGCCTATAATCCCAGCACTTTAGGAGGCCGAGGCATGTGGGTCCCTTGAGGTCAAGAGTTCAAGACCAGCCTGACCAACATGGTGAAACCCTGTCTCTACTAAAAATATAAAATTAGCTGGGCGTGGTGGCTTATGCCTGTAATCTCAGCTACTCAGGAGGCTGAGGCAGGAGAATCACTTGAATCCAGGAGGCAGAGGTTGCAGTGAGCTGAGATGGGCCCATTGCACCCCAGCCTGGGCAACAAGAGTGAAATTCCATCTCAAAAAAAAAAAAAAAAAGTCAATTGCCCCCATATGTTTCAGTCTATGTCTTGATTGATCCAGTTGCATGAATCTATTGAGCTAACATTATGCCAATACACACTCTCTTTATTATTATAGATTTTATTTTAAGATTTGAAATCAGGTAGAAGTCCTCCAACTTTGTTCTTCCTTTTCAAAGACTATTCTGTATACTTGGCATTGCGTTTCCACATTAATATTAGAATCAGCTTATCAATTTCTACAGAAAAATTGTGCTGGTATTTTGACTGGAATTGTATTTAATCTTCAAATTAACTTGAGGACGATGGACATCAGAAGAAAATTGTCTTCTGATTTATGAACATGGTATACCTCTTAAATTGTTTAAGTCTTCTGTAGTTTCTCTCAGCAATGTCTCATTCTGTACATGGTTTCTTGCACAACTTTTGTCACCTTGATACCCAGGCATTTTCTATTCATTGTGCAATGTAAAATGATATTGCTTATAAATTTTTTCAGATTTGTTTTAAAATTGTTTTCAATTGCTTGTTACTTGTTTACAGTTAGTCTTTGTATGTTGATCTTGTACTCTACAACCTAGCAAGGGTCACTTTTTATTTCTAGCTGCTTTTTGCAGGTTTTATATATTCTTCATAGAGGATCATGCCGTTGGTGAATTTTTTAAAAATCAGTTTTCATCTGGAGATTCAACTGGGGAAGAATTTGCTTTCCAACTCATTCAGACTGTTGGTAGAATTCACTTAGAGCTCATTCTTATCTCTAAGAAGTCACCTGCAATTCCTTGCTATGTAGTCTTCCTTGGCATGTCTGCTTATTTCATTATGTCCACAAGGAGAATCTCTTCATACAGTCTTCTTAAAAAACAAAGTGTTAAGGTAATAGAACCACAGAAGTGATATCCTGCAACCTTCGCCATAACCATGTAGTTAGAAACAAGTCACAGGTCCTGCCACATGCAAGGGGAGGGATTCTACAAGGATGTGAATACTAGAAAGTGATCATTGGAAATCACTTAGTGTCTGTCCACCACAAATTCTGTCATAGGGTAGCAATATTCTGGTTTCCAAGTGTTCTGTGCTTAGGAATAGGAACAGGTGTCTGTGTGTGTGTGTGTGTGCGTGCATGTGTGTGTGACTTTTTGTTGGCAGAGAGAGAACAATCAGCCCTTTTTGAGCTGCAGTCACTTCCATTTACAATTTTCATTTCCCTGCTTCATCAGTCATTATACGTGATGATTAGTTTTATGTGTCAAGCTGACTAGGCTAAGAACCCATTTATTTAACCCATTTATTGCTACAGTCTAGGTGTTGCTATGAAAAAATTTCATAATGTGGTTAACAAGTGCAATCAGTTAACTTTATTTTATTTTATTTATATATATTTTTTGAGATAGAGTCTCGCTCTGTCACCCAGGCTGGACTGCAGTGGCACAATCTCGGCTCACTGTAACCTCCGCCTCTTAGGTTCAAGCCATTCTCCTACCTCAGCTTCCTGAGTAGCTGGGATTACAGGCGCCCACCACCACTCTCAGCTTGTATTTTTAGTAAAGACAGGGTTTCACCATGTGGCCAGGCTGGTCTTGAACTCCTGACCTCAGGTGATCTGCCTGCCTTGGCCTCCCAAAGTGCTGTGATTACAGGTGTGAGCCACTGCTCCTGGCCACTTTAAATAAAGGAGATTACCCTTGATAAAGTGGGTCAACTTCATTCAATCTGTTGAAAGCGTTAAGAGTAAAAACTGAGGTTTCCCAAAGAAAAACAAATTCTGCCTCAAGACTGCAGCATCAGCTTCTACCTGAGTTTCCAGGCTGCTGGCCTGCCCCATGGATTTCAGACCTACCATTCTCTCTCAATTACATGAGCCAATCCCTCAAAATAAATCTCATAACATATACATAGGTATCCTGTTGGTTGTGTTACTCTGGAGAATCCTGGTTAATAAGCCATAGATTTGTTGAAATATTTCATCGGCTGGTAGCTTTCTTTCCATTCTTTTTACCTTGTGGGTTTATAGCTCTTTAAAATCCCTTTACTAATATTTTAATGGAGTCTTTCAATGGAAACTATACAACCCTGTGCTCGATCTTAAAGCAGATGTCAAGATAAAGATTACTTGGTTAGGTAAGACTTGATCCTCTAATTGCAAATGTGTTACTCTCATGATTTTTGTTGTTGTTGTTGTTGTTGTTGTTTTTGGTTTTTTGGTTTTTTTTGGAAGTTTCTTTAAAAGTTTCTTAAAATAATACTGTTTATGTGGAAGATGTAAAAGACAAAAGCTAAGAAAAAATACGATTAGAGGCAGCATCCAATTTCCAAATAAATTTCTTGAATATCTACTTAGGACCACAATGAGTGGCCATCTATCACCAGGGAGAAGCAGATGGCCACTTCAGCTGGATTTGATGTGCTATCCAAGGAAATCTCTTTTTATTGACTTTTTAATACAAAATTTCAAGGATTTTTCACCAGCTTTTCTGTATATCTAATGTATTCACAAGTGAGCATGAATGTGTTAAAAAGCAAGGCATCAACTGGACTAAGCAATTAATTGCTAGTGAGCAAGCAGGGACAAGAAAGCCTTTGATAGCATGGAAAAGTGGACATGACGGATTAATGGCAGGAAGACTTTAATGTTTCAACTATATGTGTTTTTTCTCTACCTGCTGAAAAATAGAAATGTATATGTAAGCGCTTTCGCTGCATTAACACAGAGAAAAGAAAGCATTTTTTATTACATAAGACTTCCCTAGGCAATCATCATAGCTGTAATAGGCATATTTGCACCATAGAAAAAGTCATGCACCTATTTCAGGATAACATAGATATGCATAGTAGCCAACAGGAAAAGAAATAGCTACCTAAGTACATGGGTACATGTTCACACACACAAAAATAAAGTCTAAAAGTCTGGTAATTACTGAGATACTGACAATTTAGTGCAATATTGACAATAACTAACATTATTACGCTCTCCCTAGATGCAAGGCACTGCTCCACATGATTTTCATGTATTGTGTCTCCTTATCTCTAACATCTTTTGCTTCAGACTGTCTCTAGCACAAGTGGTCTCAATAGACTATGCTTATCAGACCACACCAGGCCCTCCTCACTGGTCCAGGTTCATTTCTGCTGCATCATGATATGACTCTCATTCTCACACTGAGCTTTTCTTTATCTTAAACTTTGACGAACTCTGTCCACTCAAGTTCACACTTCTCTTTTGCTCATTCAGCTTCAGACTTTCCTAGCCTTCATTCTAATCATTTTCTGACTGATCCCCTAAACATCAACTTAAGTTTTAGTTTATTATTACGAAAAAAATCTCTCTTAATCATTGCCATTGAACTTTTAATTACAGCAGTAGCCCTTGTAACTCGACTCATGGTGGCTCACACCTATTCCTCTGTTGGTTTAGGATTTCTTGATTGTCTGCTCCGTGTCCAGAATATTCCTCTTCTCTGCTGTGAGTAAACATGTGTAAGACCTGTCTCTGTCTGTGCTGAGTTTAACATAATTTTCCCCTTTGAAAATCTTCCTCTGCCACCTCTACTGATACCTGCTCCTGAATTTCAACAGATGATTTTTCTCCTCCTGCTCCGTTCTTGTATTTGTGGATTTTTCTGCTGGTGCCTTCCTCATCTTGCACTTATTCTGTCATTAGGCAAGATATGAAATCTTGTCAAAGTAAGCACTTTGGTGGCTCTGCACAGTAACAAACTCTCAGTAAATGTCTTGAGAAGGATTCTATGTACAATAATGATAGAGTTGCATCCTTAGTTCCCATTTTTCTCTTTGGTTCTTGGGGTCATAGAGTATGGGGGAGAGAGAGAGAGGAAGAGAGAAAAGCTAAAGTTCATTCACGGTAAACCCACCTGGGTGGTGGCTGAGTATTCTGCAGGAACAATATATGGATCAGGATTTTTTACATTATTGCATCATTATTCCCTTTTTCTGAACTTCATGATGATGTTTGAAAGAACAGCACTTAGATAACAGTGAACATGAAGGGCTTGGAGACTTAGTTAATATCCTTAAATACACCAATATGCTTTAGTAGCACAGTACCTGAAAATCTGATGAAAGTCTAATAGGTAAAATATAAACATAAATAATTATAGTCCCTGCCCTTGGACATTTCTCCCTTCTTACACACTGGAATGAACATGCCACATTACTTAAGACAATGATGTTAGACTTGTATTTAATTTTTATTTGGACCATAATACCCTTTCCTTTTTTGGTGTTAATCGCATTTAAGAGAATTTAAATACAGACTTGCTCTTAGCATAAGGGAGACGCATAATGACTATACTAAATATGCCAATATTACTGCTCTGCCCTCAGACCTCTTCTGAAGAGGGAGAGGTGAAGGCTGATGGGGTCAGAGTGAACCCTTGACCTAAGGGCAACCTGGCCATAGGCTAGGCAGGAGCAGTTCAGAGATAAAGAGCAAAAGGTGCTGCTTAGGCAGGTCACACAGACTGTTTCTACATAGAACTTGCATGGGGAAGTAAAAGAAAATTAACTAGTATTCTAGTTCTGGGGGGGTAGTGAGAGAAATAAAAATAAAATACACAAAGACAAGCAGAAAACAAAAAGAAGCGTAGTCACTAAGGTGGAATAAATTAGACTAGCTGGATCATGGACCTGCCTTGGGTCTGCAAGTACAAGTCTTGTGTTTTTCTGGTAGTTCTATCTCTCTTTATGCCATTGGTCTCATGGTAACTCCACTGCTGGAAACAGTTATAAGCTCTTGACCACCAAATGGCTTAACCCAATACACCGTTTCCCATTATCCTTTATTGTTCTGCTTGATTCTTAAATATGGTAATAACTGAGAAGTAAAGGACAAGATAGTGTGTATTACTAGTTACTACCTGGCATCTGTTTCCTCCTGCAGCCTTCTTTATTTACAGAAACTGGGATGCAGTTGAAAATTCTCCAAGAAGCTTCTAAGAAGTTTTCTTGTTCATAAGAAAAAGCTACAGGAAGTCACATTCTCCTTTTCTTCTGGTTGCTGCTAGAATGAAGTTGATGCTGAAGAAAGCAAAAGAGAGGGAGAACAGCCTGAGTCATGAAATCAACCTGAAGCTTCCTCTACTCCTGGACTTGCCATTATTCACATTTTTAAATGTCTCTTATATCTCAAACTGTTTGACTCAAGGTTCCTAGGACCTTGTGGAACCTCTAGTTGGCCTGCATCATTTCCTTTATTTTCTGCTGAAGATTCCTTGTAATGAAGATGAGGGGAGAGATGGGGGGCCACTGGAGTTTTCCGACAATAGGGGAAGATTTTAAATAGGGGCTCTGTCATCCCACATCCAGGCCTGGTACTTCATTCATAGTGTGCCAGGAAACACAGGTCAGTTTCCCAGTCCATACCTTGACCTAAGGCTCCAGGGCAAACTCGAGGCAGAGTTGATGTTTAGGGTCTGTTTAGTAAGGAGCAGCATCCACTGCATATTTCTTGGTGCCTGGCCACTCACTTACATCTTCTTCACTCCTGAGCATCATGGCAGGCATCGTATTAATTCAAGCAGCACAGCTCAGGGAAAGGGAACATTTCAAGATGATTTATAATTTAGTATAAGAAAATTTGAGATATTTTATTTAAATTGCATCCTCATATGGAAGAGAATAAACAGAAGGGAGAAAGAGGAGGAAATAAAGGCTCTTAAAAAGAGAATGTGTTAGTTTGCCAGGGCTGCCGTAGAAAGTATCACAGACTGGTGATTTAGACAACAGAAATTTGTTTTCTCACAGTTCAGGAGGCTGGAAGGCCAAGATCAAGGTGCCAGCAGGGCTGGTGTCCCCTGAGGCCTCTCTCCTTGGCTTGCAGGTGGCTGCCCTTGGGCCGTCTCTGAACATGGCCATCCCTGTGTGCACACACAATCCTAGTGGCTCTCTATCAGCCCAATTTCCTCCTCTTAGGACACCAGTCAGGTTGCACTGGAGCCCATTCGAATGGCCTAATTTTAACTTAATCCTCTCTATAAAGGCCCTGTATCAAATATGATCACATCCTGAGGTCCTAGGAGTCAGGGCTCTAGCACTTGAATTCTGGGGAGACATAATTCCGCCTCTGACAGAGAAGGAGGGGGACGCGGCACCAGTGAAAACTGTCTTTTCCTGGGCACAGGGCGACCACTGAATTCCAACAGCATGTTGGAAATTACGTGTTTCGTAGTTGAAGTCCAGAGGGCCCCTCTAAGGAAGGCCCTAGTCCCTGATGGGCTCTGCTTTCCTCACTGCTTACCTTGTTCACAGCACAGCCCACCTTCCTGATTCACCTGAAGGTCAGGCTGTGTCTCTTCCTGGGCACTTGCCGGTCCAGGCAACCACATTCATGACTTGAACCCTTCAACAGATGTCATGTGTGGATGTCCTTGATGTTGGCAGCCCAGCCTCCATTGGCTGCTTTGCGCAACACTTCCTTCGCTCTCAGCCCTTCCTGCCAGCAGTCAGCCCATTTCTCAAAACTACCTAAATTATTTTTAACTCATGATTTTTAGCCCAGGTGTGGCGGCTCATGCCTATAATCCCAGCACTTTGGGAGGCCAAGGCAGGAGGATCACTTAAGGCCAGGATTTTGAGACCAGTGTGAGCAACATAGCAAGATCCTCATCTCTACAAAAAATAAATAAATAAACCCATGATTTTTAAAAACAGCCACCAGCAAGGCTTTCTGGATTTCTGTGCCCATGGGCTTATTCTCTGACCTGGCTGGGATGCTGAACTCCTTTAAAAATGTCAAACGCCGAGGACTCCAATGGTAAAAGTCAAGCAGGCTTTATTTCCACATGGTGGGCAATGTTGTTTTCCTGAATGTCTATCAAAGTAGATGAGCAATGCCCAATTGCATGTCTCTTTCTTGTTTGAAAATATCTGTCTTTTGTGTCAGCTAACAAGCAGGGATTTCTACCAAGCATTCTTTCAAGCACAACAGGCTGACCTTGAACTCCATGAGTTTTAGGAAAACAGTGGGGTGTTTCTTGTTGGCAAACCACAGTAAATATTTCCAAAAGCTGTCATCATCCATCACGATGATACTCTTGGTGCTGTCTCATGCCATCTGTATCAGATAAAACTCGTTATTGGTCATGTACGAAACCAGTGAAGGAAGAGTACTATGTTTCTATGGATTATTTTCCTACTTCTGAACATTTGATTTTGTTTTATCCATATTATATTTGCTATGCTTTATTTTCCCTTTCATATTTCCAATAAAGTGTTTACTTCCCAGCATGGCTGGTTTTTACTCAGTCCAGAAATCGTGGTCCTATCAGTCTCCAGTCGTGGAGTAGAGGAGAGATCTTCAAGATCATCAGAGGTCAAGGGAAGGGAAACCATTTGTGGGCTTCCTCCAGTCTTTGGGTCCCTCTGACATTGTGCCTATGAAGCACATATAACCCCCAGTCATAGTCTCCCTCCCTTTCCATCATGAGATGTTTGATAGCTGGTGACCAATTTCACTACGAAAACAGGCTTTCAACATGAACACAACTTCAATAGAAAGAAGCCAGTTGCCAGAAAGTTTCTGTCTGCCTAGCTCCATATTAATGCCTCCGGAGGTTTCTGCATATACTCCGAGTGCCTGTGTCTGTGGGAAAGATAAAGCCCTAATGTATTCATTTGCCTCCAGGGAAGCATTGTCTCTCCCCTAGCCCCATCCATCTTTCTGTAAGTGGACGCTGTAATAAATATATACTAGGTGATGGCCCTAAAGGGGAGAGAAAATTCCTTATCCTCATAATTTCAATTCTAATTTCCAATTAAGTAAACTTAGTGAAGGGTGGAGATGAGACTATAACAAAACGAGAAGACTCCCTGAGTACCTCTTGGCTACTGAAATGCAATCATAACATTTGTGTGCCAATGAACCCGAATTGCTTGATATCCATTTCTGTCACAGCTAGCTTTGGGTTTCTTCCTCCAAGAGAATGTGTTCATTATAGTTAAGAGAAATGTGAAACAGAGGAGAGGAAGTGACATTTGTATTGAACCCCAAGTCTTGCTCCATCAAGTTTTCACTTTTTTTTTTTCACATCTATCTTCTTACGGAAAAATTGATAGGAGCTGTAATTACTCTTGGAAAGAAAGAGGTCAAACTTTTTTGCTTGCAGAGAGGTCTGCAGAGATGAGAGGCGAAAGAGAAGCATCTAAACAGAGACACTGTTTGCCTCTCTGTACTCCTGTATTGGATTAAAAGCTGGTCAGGAGCATCCACCAGGAGAGGCACAAAAAATAAATGTCAGGAATCAGAAAGATTGTCTCTGTCCTTGTTGGTAGCTCAGTGCAAGACTACCAGCCCTACACCATCTCAATCCTTCCTAATTCTATTTTTCCAAAGTTTAAAATGATACCACCATTTAAAAATCATGCCATATTATACATAGGAAGAAGCTGCACTGAAGCTTCACAAAATTGCTACCAGCAAAGAGTGAAAGGAGGATGAAAAGATCTAGGAAAGTGATGCATCATCTCAGACCAATAGCCAGTTGGCTCTAATATGTCTGAATATTGTGGATGATTTTGTACGTGCTGTGGCTGCAGGGCAGATGAGGGATTTCTTTTTCTTTCTTTCTTTCTTTTTTTTTTTTTTTTCAGACGGAGTTTCACTCTTATTGCTCAGGCTGGAGTGCAATGGCGCGATCTCGGCTCACTACAACCTCCGCCTCCTGGGTTCAAGTGATTCTCCTGCCTCAGCCTCCCGAGTAGCTGGGATTACAAGTGCACGTCATCATACCTTGCTAATTTTTGGATTTTTAGTAGAGATGGGGTTTCTCCATGTTGTCCAGGCTGGTCTCGAACTCCTGACCTCAGGTGATCCACCCACCTCAGCCTCCCAAAGTGCTGGAATTAGGAGCGTGAGTCACTGTGCCCAGCCCAGATGAGTGATTCCTTGGCTCTGCATCCAGAAGTCAGTTGGAGCTTTGAGAGAGTATTTTACCTGACAAATCATGGTCACCCCTGTCAACTTTATGGCTCCCTACTACATGGCAGTCTTCCTGTGTCATTATTTCCTGCATCTCTGTGGCTTTCTCAGTGTCCCTTTCTCCAGCCTAACATGGTTCTCACCCCTCACTTTGCCTTTAACGGACTCAAACTTCCGGGGAAAAACAACCAGGTAGGTGTATAAAGCTCAGGGTGAGAGATGAGATTCAGCTGAAAATATTTTAGTGGGGACATTCCTCCACACTTCATTCAGATGTTTGAAAAATGTGGGACCACCTGGCCCTCTTCTATTCCTGTGGTTTGAATGTCAGCAAAAGTCCTTGCAAGTCAATTTGATGTAAGTACTAAATTTTTAAAGACCTGTGGCAACCTGGAATCCTCACCATGAATTCTCCTGATTTTTTGATGGCTAACTTGCCTCAGGCACCTTCTGTCTCCACCACCACGACAACATGAGCTGCCTCAGTCACTGCCCAGGCACAAGCCTCACCTTCTACCTGAGTTCATAACAGATGCACTCACACCATACATGTGGGGAAGTTAACTTTCCTGGAGATACGAGGATTCTTAGGGAAGGGTCCTATCACACCACATGCAGCCATCGGCAAAACCTCTCTCATCCGTCTTCTTCATCTTTGTCTCTTCCATCTGTCATCTCCCTTCCCACACCCTTTCCAGAATAAAGGATATATTTGTCTCCTTGTCTCCCATTGAACGGCTGTACTCCCAGGAGCTCATGACATGTCACTGGTTATTGCCAAACCCTGATGGGGTATTTTTCCGAACACAAAACCAATTATCTTCTTAAGGGGTGTCAGGTGCTCATCTGGTAACACTGGCTACTTTTATCAATTGGCAGCTCCAGAAATGATATTTGTGTCCACTCATGCTAAAGGAGGAACTAGGGGGAACAAGGACCTTAGTGAATTCACTGCCTGCCACCCAAACAAACCTTTCTCAGTTCTTATGGTTTCCTGTTCTAGGTGCTAGAGAGAACAACAAATAGGTTTTCCAGAATTTCGTTGCTGTGGAGCACATCCTAGGAGGAACAAGTGTTAACTCATTGGGTCTGGTGAGAGCTCCTCTCTCTCTGATGCTTCATCCCTCTGCTGTCACATGGAGCAGAACTGGCAGTCCTGATTTGTGGCTCTCTTCCAAAAGTGCCATCTAGCACACACTAAGTAAAATGCAAATTAATTTCATAGTGAGAATGTCTTATCACTCCAGAACATTCCAGGGTTAGGAATCATACTTTTAAAGGTGTTTATTTTTGGTACAAATGATACATTACAGAAGAGGGTCTGTACACTCATCTGCTTGGGCTGCCATAACAAAATAGCACAGCCCAAGTGGCATATTTTCTCATAGTTCTGAAGGCCAAAAGTCTAAGATGAAGGTGCCCTCAGGGCTGGTTTCTGGTGAGGGCTCTCTTCCTGGCTTGCAGACAGCTTCCTTATTACTGTGTCCTTACATGGATTCTTCCCCGTGAGCACATGGAGAGAGTGAGCTCTTGTGTCGCTTCGTTTTCTTATAAGAATGTCAGTCATTTCAGATTAGAACTCTGTGATCTCATTTAGCATTTATTACCTCCTTATAGACCCCATCTTTAAATGCAGTCCCATTGTGGGTTAAAGCTTCAACATATGAATTTTCACAGGATTCAGCTCAGTCCACGGCAGCCTGAAATCAGACTTCTACATAGAACATCTTCAAAACGTGGCCATCAAAACAGCCATTGCTTTTTATAGCACAGATGATTCCTGAGATAAAACCACACATGTGGGCTTTATAGCTTTCACTATTTTATGAGCAGAAAGACAGGTAGTATCATCCTTATTTTTGGATGAAGGGATAGGCTCACTGAGAGTAGTTTGCTTTAAAAATGTCTTGGCTGGGGAGGGGCAGAGCCACGACTGGAGTCCCCGTTCCTGACCCCAAAGGGGTTCTAGTGCAGGGTTTATGCCTCACGGTGAGCCCTCAGCATCCTCACACTTGCACAGAAACCACAGTAAGCATTTTCAGGAACACATAAGGTAAAAGGCTGACATCAGACACATTAAGTGTTTGCCTTAGTGGTAGGGGGAGGAGAAGGAAAGTGGATAATGGCAAAAAAAAAAAAAAGGGGGGGAATGCTCAGATGAAAACAGAGAGGGGTCTGGGGCCAAGCCGGGAGACAGTGTGACATGAACTAGAGGCTATGATTAACGCAGCCCTCCACACCTGTGGAACACAGAAAAGTAATGGCTTGATGCCAGAACGTCCCTGATGTGAGAGAGTTGGGGACAGTGATAGAAATACTCATCCTGGCTTATCGAAATCTAAACCACCTTCTTGTAACAAGTATGAAGGAAGCATGGAGCTCTCTTAAAACTCTTATTCCCAAAATGTACTTTGTGATGTCCTTGCCTCATCGGAGTTTTAACTTGATTGATGTTAGTTAAACTATCTGTGGCATACTTGCTTCTTTGAGAGGCTGGTTTTTGAGGTGAGAACACAGCTTTGGAGTGAGATATATTCGGGTTTAAAGCCTAGGTTTGCCTGTTACCTGCTCAGGAAGTAACCTTGCAGAGCAGGTTCTCTCACCTGCAAAATGGGGCCGTAATAGCCATCCTGCAGGATTTTATAAGAAGTGGAGTAAGGTAAGTAATGGGTCTAGAACAAGTGTCTAAGAACATGGCAAGTGTTGAATAAAGGCGAGGTTTATTACTTTTATTTCTAGTAAAGTGCCAGGGAAGAACACATTGAGGAATCTGGAAGTGATCAAATGCATCTCCCCAAGCCAGGGAAGAACACATTGAGGAATCTGGAAGTGATCAAATGCATCTCCCCAGTGTTTAGACAGCCACCAGGCAATTAATAAATGACCAGATTTAAGGACAGATTTTACCTTGGGGAAGTCATATATGAAAGCATAAAAAAATGAAATTCTGTAGTTATTAAATATCGGCTATAATTAAATGTATTTGTAAGAATTCAATAGTAATAGGAATGTGTACTTTTTTAAACTTTTTCAGAAATTATGCTGTTAAATGAATTATCTCATGATTCCCTGAAGAAGACACCTAGTTCTTACTAATCACGGAGAGAATGGTGACCCTAGACCAGGCAACAGTGAAATATTGTAGTCCTGTACTGCGTGGTGGTATTTTACTAGATGTTTTAAAAATGGATAATAGGAAAGTTTCCTGTTCATAGGATCACAGGGTGTTCCTTGTTAGGAACGGAAAAATTCCTTCCTATGTTTAAAACAAAATTACTTTCTCAGCATGAAAAATCACCATTTTTCCCTCCTGTTTTGCATGAAGCTTAGTGTTAAATAATGACCAAGTTGGTGTGGTTGCAGGCAAATACGTGTTGTAATTTTTATGTGGCTTTAAAAAATGTTTGGTCAATTAGACAATTAGATCCATCTCCCATTGTCCTTGAGTTTTGAGTGTGTGTGTGTGTGAGAGAGAGAGATGGAGAGAAAGAGAGAAAGAGAGAGAGAGGAGAGAGAGAGAGAGAGAGAGAGGAGAGAGAGAGAGGAGAGAGAGAGAGAGAGACCAAGACTGAGGCGGAAACAGGAAAAGACTATTACTGGTAGACTGGATATAGGTCAACTATCTGAAGAGAAACTTTGAGTTTTCAAAGTGAAGTTTCACAGCTGCTTCCCCCTTTGTTAACTGTCAAGTAAGCAGTTATTGAACTTTCTTAAATTCTGTGTTCTTCTTGGGTATCATGTGGATTAATGGAAAGAGAATACTAAGATTCCAAATGCAGTCTTTCTTGTGCTTAGGTTCACTTCTTCTCCCTTATCTTGGCACTTTCACTCTTCAGACCAGAACCTTCTGTGATATGGACCACTCCATTGAAAGGGACATTGCATGCCTCCATGGCTTGTACCACATTTCCTTTCTCTCTCACAATTATACTTCTCATGAATTCATACAGATAATGCTAACTAACCTCTTTATTCACTTAGTCTCTTGTGATCTGCATCACTCCCAGTACTCTACTAAAAAATGCATTTTCACAATAGTTAAAAGGTGGAAATCACCTAAATATCTATTGAAGTATGAATGGATAAGCAAAATGTATCATAAGCATATGATGTCATATAATTCAGCCTTAATAAGGAATAAAATTGTCATGCATGTTAGTTACAACATGGATGAACTTTGAAGACAAAGTGAAATAAACCAGACACAAACGGGCAAATATTTATGATCCCAGTTATATGAAATACCTGGAATAAGCAAATTTGTAGACTAGTGGAATTAGTGGTTTCCAGGGTCATGGGGGAATCAGGACAAGGAGTTAATGTTTAAAGGGTACCGAGTTTCATAGTTTCACTTTGGGATGATGAAAATGTTTTGGAAATGAATGTGAATATACTTAATACTACTAATTGTACACTTAAAATAGTTAAAATGATACATTTTGCAATATGGATTTTACCACAATGAATTTGAAATTCTTTTCCAATCCTTTTGTAAGTTTCTAATGATTTCTTAATCAGTTTTTATGCTTTGTCTTGGCCTACAATTTCCATAAAAGGATTGGATACCCATCTATACTTTTGTGTCTATGCTTTTGCCTTCAGAAAGTTCATGTGTCCGAATGTTTAACAATTGCATATCTCATCTTGACCTTGTTACTTTTGCTCCAGTATACAAACACAACTATATGGTTTTTAACATCTTACTGGTACTTTAAGGAATAAATCTTTAAATGTTCATTTATATTTGTAGGTGAGTCATGATTTTACCTTTTAAAAAGTATTCTTATCACATTGGTTTTCTCAAGAGTATGGGGTCTCAATTAAAAATATTTGTACAGTTAAAAATACTTGTATAGTTAAATTGATAAAATAGCACAAACTCTCTCAGCCTTCATTGACTTTCTAATTGGTTTCTTCAGTTCCTGTAATCTTTGGGGCCCAAAATATTCAAAAGAATATTCAAAAGAAGCTTGCTATCTGTGTATCAGAGCAATTGGATTCTGCCCTAACATTAGGAGGTTCTCAAACTGGACCCTATACCAGGTGTCAGGCCTCTGAGCCCAAGCCAAGCCATTGCATCCCCTGTGACTTGCAAGTATAAGCCCAGATGGCCTGAAGTAACTGAAGAATCACAAAAGAAGTGCAAATGCCCTGCCCCACCTTAACTGATGACATTTCACCACAAAAGAAGTGAAAATGGCCGGTCCTTGCCTTAAGCAATGACATTACCTTGTGAAATTCCTTTTCCTGGCTCATCCTGGCTCAAAAACTTCCCCACTGAGCACGTTGGGACCCCCACTCCTGCCTGCCAGAGAACAATCCCCCTGTGACTGAAATTTTCCTTTACCTACCCAAATCCTATAAAACGGGCCCACCCTTATTTCCCTTCGCTGACTCTCTTTTCGGACTCAGCCCGCCTGCACCCAGATGATTAAAAAGCTTTATTGCTCACACAAAGCCTGTTTGGTGGTCTCTTCACATGGACGCCTATGACACCAGGGTTGTTAAAGCAAGATCATTGGGCCCAATCCAAGAGTTTTTGAGTCAGTAGCTCTGAAGTGGGGCCCAAGAATTTGTAGATCAACAAGTTTTCAGGTGATGCTAATGCCAATGGTCCCAAAAACACACTTGGATAATCAATATCTGAAAGTAAGCAAAACTTACTGACTATATTGCTGAGCAGGATTACCAGATCTTGGTCTGAAGATTTCACTTTACTGATATTAGCTCTCTTATCTCATAAAATTTGACAACCATTTTCTCAGTCGATTAATGATTATTAGGATTTTTCTTAAATATATTATAACACTCCTCCCACCCCCTTCACCAAAATTCTTTTTATCCAAAAGGAACTCAAACAAATGTGTGCACTGCATTTTCAGTTTCAGTTGCTAGCATAATACAATACCCCCAGCCCTTGCTAAATAAATTATCCGTAACCTGAGGCTTCCTTAGACTCATAAATATCACAATGTAATTTTCAATGAAAATTTGTGATGTACAAGATGAAGTCATAATGAAGATAAGTATTATTTAAATCATAGCAATTGCATGTTTGCTAGTAGATTTTAATACTGACATCTCTAAATTTGCAGTCTATTTTCGTCAATAATATGACAATTGCATATGCAATATTAGGATAATTACATTTTGTGTATATGCAACGCTCCAAAGGAGATAAAATATACAAGTGTATATAAAAAATCTACCTGTACAACAGTTGTCAATGTTAACATGAATTTACTAACATTACTTCAGCATTTTACTGTCTTTGTCTACGTGATTTTACTATCTGATAATCTCTTGCCTAGGAAGAAAAAAGTTGCAAGTAACTTCATTGTTTATTCCAGGAACTTTCCAAAACCCAATTTAAAGGAACATCAAATATTTCTATTTTACCGTAGATAGCATCACCCATCTGTTCACTCCTCATAGTCTTAAGATGTTGCCTCGGAATTCTTGCCTTGCTATGCCTATAAATTCTAAACTATTATAGTATGACCCTTACCCACTCCAAATGTTGAAAGATCCTGTATTGAAAGACCCATCTTAAACCACAATCCAAACCCTTATACGTATACATCCTGTCTTTGCACTCCTCATTCAAGACTGTTAAGTAGTACTTTATTACCAGCTTCGTCTTATCAATAGGTTATTTTGGTGTTTTGTTTTGTTTTCAGGAAATCAGTATTTGACACCATTAGAGCTCCCACCAGGATTCCTGCTCAAGATCCTTGACTTAATAATAGACACTTGGTGGCTTCTTGAGGCCTGGGAGAACTTGTTAGAAATGCAAATTCTTGGAACGGGGGTGGGATGGGGAAGAGCATCAGGATAAATAGCTAATGCATTTTGGGCTTAGTACTAGGTGACGGGTTGATACATACAGGAAAACACCAAGGCACACATTTCCCTATGTAACAAACCTGCATGTCCTGCACATGTATCCCATAACTTAAAATATAATAAAATGAAATATTAAAAAAAGAAAGAAAAGCAAATTCTTAACTCCTCTCCACCACTGTCTCAGAAACCAGTGGTGTGTTTTCTACATGCTAAGTTTAACTCTTAGGAATGAAGAATACATTTTAGGAATTATTTGTTCTCTGATGAGATTTGGAAAACTTTTATTCATGGTGCAAACTGCCTTAGTATTAACAACACAACCACTTGTTGCTGTCTGTCCTTGTCACTTTTTGTTGTGTATTTATAACAGGAAAGAGGACAAGCAGAGGTCCCACATTCCTTCACAAACTGATTCTATGAATTGGAAAGCTCAAAAGATTTATTCTCAGAAATAGGAACACTTTTACACTGTTGGTGGGATTGTAAACTAGTTCAACCATTATGGAAAACAGTATGGCGATTCCTCAAGGATCTAGAACTAGATGTACCATATGACCCAGCCATCCCACTACTGGGTATATACCCAAAAGATTATAAATCATGCTGCTATAAAGACACATGCACACGTATGTTTATTGTGGCACTATTCACAATAGCAAAGACTTGGAATCAACCCAAATGTCCATCTGTGACAGACTGGATTAAGAAAATGTGGCACATATACACCATGGAATATTATGCAGCCATAAAAAAGGATGAGTTTGGGTCCTTTGTAGGGACATGGATGCAGCTGGAAACCATCATTCTTAGCAAACTATCACAAGAACAGAAAACCAAACACTGCATGTTCTCACTCATAGGTGGGAACTGAACAATGAGATCACTTGGACTAGGGAAGGGGAACATCACACATCGGGGCCTATCATGGGGAGAGGGGAGGGGGGAGGGATTGCACTGGGAGTTATACCTGATATAAATGACGAATTGATGGGTGCTGACGAGTTGATGGGTGCAGCACACCAACATGGCACAAGTATACATATGTAACAAACCTGCACATTATGCACATGTACCCTAGAACTTAAAGTATAATTAAAAAAAAAAAAGATTTCTTCTCAGAATTTGTAATCACCCAAGGGGTTTTTCTTGCCTGCTGCACTGATCAATCCAATTCACTAAAACAGCATTATTGCAGTAAAGAAAGAATTTAACTAACATAAGGCTGGGCAAGCCAAAGGACTGGAGTTATTACTCAAATCAGTCTCCCCAAGCACTCAGAGACCAGAGCTTTTATGGATAATTTGGTAGGCAGGGGGCTAGAGAATGGGCACTGCTGATAGGTTGGGGATGAATCATAAGGGTGTGGAAAATGTCCTTGCACTCTGAGTTCAACTCTGGGTGGTGGGTGGGGACAGGAACCATTGAGTCATGGGTCACAAGTCCCAGTGGGGTCAGTCAGTTGCGAGAATGCAAAAGTCTGAAATACATCTCAAAATACCAATATTAGGTTTTACAATCATGATGTTATACATAGGATCAATTGGCAAAGTCACAAATCTTGTGACCTCTGGCCACATGACTCTGAGCAGTAAGGGATTGTAGAAAAGCAAGTTAGGAGATAAAGGCTAGTTATTTTTTAACTACACCTACATTTTAACAGAATTCAGGCCCCTTCCATAACCCTAATCTTATGGCCTTTCATTAGTTTTACGAAGGGAATTTCAGTCCCTGAACAAGGAGAGGATCAGTTTTAGGGAAGGACTATGATCATCCCTGCTGTAAAGTTAAACTAGAAACTAAATTCCTCCCATGGTTAGCTTGGCCTATGTTCAGGGATAAACAAGGACAGCCAGTCTATGAGTCTGGAAACAAGGTGGAGTCAGCCGTGCTAGACTTCTCTCACTGTCATCATCTTTGCAAAGGTGGTTTCAATTTTGTTGTTTGAACAAACTTTGTCCCAGATCACTACCCAAACGTTATGAGAACTTTCCCTAGTCTCATCTTGTTTTGTTCACAGAAGTCTAATTCTGGAAATGATCTTTTCCCCAAGCATTTCTATATTCCCTAATTAGTTGGGTTTACAGTCAAGACAGTCTGGCCTTTAGCCTGGGAGGCTTGAGCCATGAGGTACACAAACCACACTTTGACCAACAGTTCCAAGATTCCCAGGGTTTGTCTCAGTCACATATCTCTCTGTCTGCATCTCATCTGTGTCAGAGGCATGCAAACCAGAGCAACTCCATTTTGAAAAGGAGCTGGGTAAGATAAGGTTGAGACCTACTGGGCTGCATTCCCAGGAGGTTAAGGATTTTTTTTTTTGGCAGGATCTCACTCTGTCACTCAGGCTGGGGTGCAGTGCTAAGATTTTGGCTCACTGCAGCCTTTGCATCCCAGGTTCAAATGATTCTCATGCCTTGGCCTCCCAAGTAGCTGGGACTACAGATGTGCATCATCACATCTGGCTAATTTTTGTATTTTTAGTAGAGACAGGTTTCGCCATGTTGGCCAGGACGGTCTTGAACTCCTGACCTCAAGTGATCTGCCTGCCTCAGCCTCCTGAAGAGCTGGGATTGCAGACGTGAGCCACTGTGCCTGGCCTAGGTAAGGCATTCTTAGTCGCAAGATGAGATAGGAGGTCAGCACAATTTACAAGTCACAAAGACCCTGATGACAAAACAGGACATGGTAAAGAAGCCAACCAAAACCAAGATGGTGATGAAAGTGACCTCTGGTCATTCTCACTGCTCATTGTATGCTAATTATAATATATTAGTGTGCTAAAAGACACTCCCACCAGTGCCATGACAGTTTACAAATGCCATGGCAACATCCAGGAGTTACCCTGTATGATCTAAAAGGAGGAAGCACCCTCAGTTCTGGGAATTACCTACCTCTTTCCCAGAAAACTCATGAATAATCTACCCCTTGTTTAGCATATCATCAAGAAATAACTATAAGTATACTCTGTTGAGAAGACTATGCTGCCGCTCTGCCTATGGAGTAGCTATTCTTTTATTCATTTTACTGTATAGCCTGTCTCCAAATTCTTTCTTGCACAAGGTTCAACAGCCTTCTCTTGAGTTCTGGATTAGGACCCTTTCTGGTAACATCTGGACCAATTCTGTAGTTTGAGTGTAAGAAATCTGCATCAAATTTCTTACACTCCAACTTCAAATTATGAGTTTAGTTTTCAAAATGTCATAATTCCCCAAGGATAATTTATCATTATATTTGTTCCTTGGTCTGTGGGGGTTGATTCCAGGACCCCTGCAGATATAAAAATCCATAGATGCTCATGTAACTTATTTAAAAGGGTCTACTATTTCATATAACCAATGCACATCCTCCTGTATAATTTTAAACTATTTATAATGCCTAATACAATGTGAATGCTTTGTAAATAGTTGTTATACTACCCACCTCCCAGGTTCAAGTGATCCCCCTACCTCAGCTTCCACAGTAGCTGAGACTACAGATGCAAACCACCATGCCCAGCCAATTTTTGATCTTTCTGTAGAAACAGGATTTCACCATGTTACCCAGGCTGGTCTCAAACTCCTCAGCTCAAGCGATCCTCCCACCTCAGTCTCCCAAAGTGTTTATATTACAAGTGTGAGCCACCATGCCTGGACTATATTATTTTTATTGTATTGTTTAATGCTATATTTTTTGAATATTTTCTACCTGTGGTTGGCTAGATCCACAGATGTGGAACCAACAGTCTTGAAACCTGTGGATATTTGGGGCAGACTATACAATGGTCATTTTGGGAGAAGTTTGATATAATCAAAATTGTTCATTTGCAGGTCACCTTAGAATTAATGGGAACCAAAATTTCAAACATCCAATTGTCTGTAAATTTTGATTGGTATGAGGAAGTATTTAAAAGGAATTCCAATTTCAAAATTGTTTGCTTGAGAACACTCTTGGCCAAAACATAAGAAAACGTGAAAAACATAAAACAATCTACCGTTTTGATACTCTCAAATCACATGATGAACCTGATGCCTTTATCATGCCATTGCTTTTCCACCAAACTACACACCCCCATTTCCCTCTGCTCCTATCTCTCCCTCTGACACACTGCCCTTCCGTCCTAGGTGGCCAGAAACCCCCAAAGCTCAACTATTAAATTTTTCCACAGAAAAGGGAAAGCTTCTGTAGGGGCCAACGGAAAACTTCTTCTTCACCCTCTGAAGGCTTGCCGAAAATCAACTGACAAAAGGCAGATTAAAAGGAGAAAAGGCATGCAAATATATTAACATGCATGAGGGAGGACCACAAAGTGATTACCAACCACATATCCCAGTGGGACCCAGATACTTATATATCCTTTTACTAGAGGGCAGGGAGGAGAAAGGGAATAAAAGGAATGTTGGTGAGGGGCAATGAATGGTTGCTAGGGAGAATGAACAGGCTGGGGAACAGAGGTTAATTTATAAATGGTTCTCTTTGAAAATTTAATGAACCTGAGAGACAGACATTATCTTGTAAAAGAGTCTGTCCAGGTGTGGTTACATTCTTCAATCTCCTTTTCTTCAGGAAGTAATTAGATAAAATAACAAGGAGGGGAAGAAAAATAATTGTCCTCCTTGGTTTGACCCTCTGGTCTTTATGTAGATGGGCAGAAGTCTCTTCTAGCATCTTTTGATCTTGAAGGGTCTTTATTTATTCATCTTTGAGATGAAGTTCACTCTGTCACCCAGGCTGGAGTGCAGTGGCACGATCTCAGTTCACTACGACCTCTGCTACCTGGGTTCAAGTGATTCTCCTGCCTCAGCCTCCTGAGTAATTGGAACTACAGGCATGTGCCACCATGCCTAGCTAATTTTTTCGTATTTTTAGTACAGATGAGGTTTCAACATGTTGGTCAGGCTGGTCTCAAACTCCTGGTCTCAAATGATCTGCCTACCTGGGCCTCCCAAATTGCTGGGATTACAGGCATGAGCCACTACTCTTGGGTTTGAAGGGCCTTTAATCCAAATACTCGCTATACCAGGAAGCCACATTTTGGAGTGAAATACTTTGGTTTCCTTCACTTCTGATGTTGATTTTGAGTTCTGGTCTCTCTCTGAGCTGACAGCCATTTTCAGAAAGTTTTTAAAGCTCAGAAATTTGTGGAGGAATGTAGAATGGTTTTAGAAACAAATAAACCAGTGTGTCCAGTTCTGTACCAATTAACTAAGTCATTAGTGGAAATTCAGATGCAGAAAATTAGAATTTTCTGCAGAACAGGCAGAACAGGAAGATCTCAAGGGTAACCCCCAAACAGCCCCAATTGCATAGGGATCTAGAGGATTTTTTTTAAAAGCTAGAGGTGTGGAACACAGTCTTTTGGAGGCTATCCCCAAACACTTTCTTGTGAGAATAGGCTGGACTCTGATAGTCTTTTAGGCAAGAAAGAACCTGCCCTTTTATACTTAAAGGGCAGGTTCTTTACCACGTTTAGACAGAATGCAGAGGTATATCCCAAGGTAGACGTCCATCAGCTTTGTGACTGTGGGTGGCCAGAAAATTCCGCCCTGAAGTGTGACTGTAGGATCTTAGAATATACCACTCCCAGTGCAGACAGTCCCTGACTTACATTGGTTCTACTTATGACTTTTGCACTTTACAATGGTACAGAAGTGATATACAGTCAATAGATATTGTACCTCTAGTACCCATACAGCCATTCTGTTTTTCCCTTTCAGTACAGTATTTAATAAATTACATGAGGTATTTTATTATAAAATAGGCTTTGTGTTAGATTATTTTACACAACTCTATGCTAATGTAAGTGTTATGAGCATGTTTAGGTAGGCCAGGCTAATCTATGATGTTCAGTAGGTGAGGTATATTAAATGCCTTTTGACTTAGGACATTTTCAACTTACAATGAGTTTAACAAGATGAAACCCTATTGTAAATCAAATATCATCTGTATGCCTCTTGACCATAAGGGTTATTTTGAGCTGATTATTTTTAGAAAAGTTAGACACAGGAGAAGCTCTGAAAATAAAATGATCAGTTACCCTTTGAAAGGAAGATTTACATATATAAGTAAAATCTCCATATCTAAGGGTGTTTTCCTCTCTGTACCGGGAAGAGAAGTATAACCTACATCACAAGAGACTTTCACCAATGGAGAAGTCTGGGACTTAAATCTGCATAACAAACCTTAGTCTTGTTTACCATGCCTTTTCTGGTCATCTTCCCAAAATTCACCTCCCTCAAACCCATCTCTCTTTGTTTTACCTAAAGGTGATATTAAAGCCCAAGTTCTAAACACCTCTTAGAGTTACTCTTCCAAGACTTTGTCCAATGTATGTATGAAATACACGTGTAAACAAACCTTGCTTGGTTTTTCTCTTGTTAATCTGTCTTTTGTAACAAAATACCCAGCTGAGAACTGAAAAATGTAGAAGGAAAGATTTTCCCTCCCCTACACTCCCCATGTTTTGTCAATAGTCTTAAACTAGAGTAAATCAAAAATAAAATTCTAAGCCTCCCAACCAACTGAATGGACCCCTCCTCTCAGCCAAGGGCATCCTAAAGTAAACCTGAACACTACCTCAGGCCATGATGGGAAAGAGAGCGTCAGACATGTCTCATTACATCTTTCTCCTTTTGGAATTCAGGCACAACTGATTAGCATTAACATTAAAAGAGACCTTAAGACTGGCAAAACAGACTCTTTGTAGCAATAAAATACCAATGTGACAGATAGCAAGCCCTGATAGAAATCAAAGTATTTTAACCCAAAATATATTTCTTTGACATATTTTGAAATTGCCCTGCAAAGCTGTCTCTTGTGGGGAAATTTTACTTGCTGTAGAGAATTTCTTTCCCTTTCCAAGTTTTTTTCCTGATCCAGGTGAGAATTAACTGAGAGTCTGGCATCTTTTTAAGTCTGATAAGAAATTTTTACAATCTATTCTCTCTGGAGGACTTCATCTGCATAATAAGAACCATGGTCTCTATAACCACTTATCTCAACCTGAACAATCCCTTCTGTTGATTCTAGGTCTTTAGATAAACCTTTTCAATCTACTGCCCATCAGAAAATCTTTGAATCCACCTACGACCTGGAAGGCCCTGCCTCGAGTTGTGCTACCTTTCTGGAATGAACCAATGTATATCTTATATGTATTGATTGATGTCTTATGACTCCCTAAAATGTATAAAACCAATCTGTTGGCTGACCACCTTGAGCACATGTTTTCAGGATCTCTGCAGGCTGTGTCACATATATTTGGGTGACACTTATTTGGGTCCGAATAAATCTCTACAAATATTTTACAGAGTTTGACTCTTTTCATCAAGACTAGAAATAGGGGATTTAATCTGAAAGCAAAAGTGAGACTGGGAAATAGTCTTTTTATCAGGCCTTCAATCCCTCATTGAACGTTTTGGAAAAGACTTACTCCAAAAACAGAATAATACTCAGGATAAATTTATGACTTTACAGGAAAAAAAAAATACATCTAGATGCTCCCATACCCATCATTGTATATGGGAGAAGGGAGCTTCTGATGAAGTCATGGGTAGTTACTGTAAGCAGAAAGACATTAGAAAAATAATTGTTTTGTATTTGCTAAGAAACTATAGGAGAAAAATAAAGTGGATGATCAATGAGGGTACTCCAAGGAGGAATCAAACACTCAGTTTCCTGTTTTACCCTGAAACTCACAAGGAGAAATTTCTCTAAACATTGAAAGGAAAGCTTGTGATTTGTTGTATTGATAGAGATGCTGCTATTAAACTGAAACCCTGTCTCTGTTATGCAACCTCACTTTTGATGTGAATAAACTACTCATGTGGTAGTGTTGTGCCAAGTCCGTCTAGTCCCCAGAAAAGCTCACCAGAGTCAGGCGTCAATGCAAGTGCAAAGGATCTTTATTACAGGTTCGAACCTGGAACTCTCACGCCTCCAGGAGCGGAGTAAAGCGGGAGAGCCCCAGTAGTGGGCTCAAGACAACATTATATAGTCTAGGGTAAACAGGTACAGAGTTATTATACAAATCTAATGTATGATTGGCTGACATTTGAACAAGGCGAGTTGGTTGATTATGATTGGTT
>NW_012119832.1:6362-7305 GCF_000951035.1 Colobus angolensis palliatus | reverse complement strand
GAAGGCCCTAAATGCTCTGAGAGGCTGGCAGGCAGCCAGGGAGGTAACTGGGCACCAAGACATCAAGCTACTCACAACCCAAGATTCCCAGGAGCCAGAATCCACCCATGTTCCTGCCCCACAGGAGGATAAACACACAAAGTGCCCTCACTTCTGTCGCAGGCCAGCTGGGGCACCGGGCAGGGCCTTGACTGCCTGGGGGTCTCTGCGGCTCACCCTCACCTGTGGTTCCTTCTGGGATCTCCATGTGGGGCTGGGCGGCATCCTGCTCGCCGGGAGCTCTCTCATCCACTAAGGGCGCTGTCACATCTGGAAACCACCGAGAACCACCTTAGAGGAGCCAGGATGAGCCACGCCCAGCCCCGCACCTTTGCTTCTTGTGCAGGAGCAATGCAGGGAGGAGGACTGAGGAGGGGATCAGCCATATGCAAGAAAGCAGCCCTGAAGCAGGGCCTGAAGCCCCTGCTGCCAGCTCCCCAGGAAGCACACTGACATGCTGCTAAGTGGTACTGGCTCATGAACTGCCCAGCTCATCCACCAGGAAAGCCCGGCAGCCCTGTCTAAACCCCAGTGAAAGGGACTGCTGGGCATGGCCCCAGGCATTTTAAAAGAATACTGAAAACCAGATGATTGCTCATAACTATTTGATCCTCAAGGCGAGAATTACGACTGAGACAGCACAGGGACTGGGGGGGTTAGGGCGGGGCCTATGGTTTTGCTGTGAGACTTTGGGCAAATCCTTGGTCCATTTTGACTGGACAGTTTCCTCATCTGCAAAATGGCAGTGTCTTCTCTAGATGACTTTCAAGACTTCTCCCAGCTCTAACCCGTCTCCAAGCCCATGACCCATAATTCAAAAATGCAGAGTCTCTTGCATGGCAATAAATAGGTCCGGTCCTGTCCAAAGTCAGGCATTTGACTGTCGCATGGGTCCACCTTCACA
>NW_012119832.1:0-417 GCF_000951035.1 Colobus angolensis palliatus | reverse complement strand
CCTGGGTGACAGGAGAAAGTGCCTCTTAACCAGCTAGTGGTGCCACCTGAGGCAAAGGTTTATCTTCCATTGGTCAACGGGCAGCAAATACCAGAAAGCCCAGCTACGCATGAACCTTCTGCTCTGTTCATTGCTATTAATTAACAAGTAGACACCTAGGAAAACACTCAGAGATCCAACCCCTTCCTTGGAAAAGGAGTCAGCTCAGGGCAGACACGGTGCTTACTTCTAAGTGGACATTGGGTAGTGTTTGGATGCCATCAAGCGTCCATAGAAAGATCTCCAAGGACTGATGGACAAGCTGTGAGTTACATTTGAAATGGCAGCCATGGGTACCTACAAGAAAACTGTCCTTTCAGAATGGGAAGCTTGGGCAAGAGAGGCCCAAATGATCACAGTGGTTGACAACCACACCCT
>NW_012119831.1:6013-6407 GCF_000951035.1 Colobus angolensis palliatus | reverse complement strand
TAAGTGTGTAAATGTTAACTGGGGGGAAAAAAAAAGGTGTAAACAGCCTTCCAGGGAGAGAGAATAACATAGATAAATAGTTCTAATGTGGGCGGGGGAAACTTTATTGTAATTACTGCAAGGTTAAGTAGGTTATAGCAAAGAGATGGGGGAATAAGTAAGAGTGTGTAGACCATATGTATCAGGATAGGCTAGGTTATGCTGCGTAACAGAATACTCCAAAAGCTTGTCAGTAGTCTACAAGAAGGTTTATTTACCTCCCATCCTGCATGCTTAACATGGCTCTGCTCCATGTCATCTTCACTCTGGACTGAGGCTGACTGAGCAATCTAGTGTCATTGTCATGGCAGAAAGAAAAGTGGTAAAGCATAGGCTCACATTTTTTTTCTCTTTT
>NW_012119831.1:0-868 GCF_000951035.1 Colobus angolensis palliatus | reverse complement strand
AAAAAAAAAAAAAAAAGAAACTGTGCTTTAATCACTATTGAGAAGTTGAACTTTTTATTCTTACCCTTGGTGTTACATATTGAATATTGTCCTCTCCAAATTCACATATTGAAATCCTAACCTCCAATGTGATAATATTAGGAGGTGGGGGCCTTTGGGAGGTAATTACGTCATGAGGGTGAAGACCTCATGGATGAGATTAGTGCCCTTATAAAAGAGTCTCCAGAGAGCTCTCTTGCTCTCTTTCTGCCATGTGGGGATGCAATGAGAAGTCAGCAGTCTACAGCGTGGAAGAGGGCCCTCACCAGAACCTGACCATGCTGCACCCTGATCTCAGACTTTTATATCCAGAACTGTCTGAAATAAATTTGTTTTACTCATAAGCCATCCAGTGTATGGTTTGTTACAGTAGCCCAAACAAAGACACTAAGGATCTCTTTATACTCTTTGAAAATTACTGAAGACCCTAAAGAGTTTTTATGTGGGCTATATATTGTGATGTTCACTGTATTAGAATTTAAAACTGAAGAATTTTAAAAACCAGAATATACCAGCTCACATTTCATTAGCCATCACAGTGATGGCCTCATTCTATGTCACACAACCTCTGAAAAATTCCACTGTACCCCTATGGGAGAATACAAGTGAAAAAGACAAGTGATATCTTAATTAATTTATTTTTGAGACGGAGTCTTGCTTTGTCGCCCAGGCTGGAGTGCAGTGGCATAATCTCGGCTCACTGCAACCTCCGCCTCCCGGGTTCAAGTGATTCTCCTATTTTAGCCTCCCGAGTAACTGGGATTACAGGCATGCGCCACCACGTCCAGCTAATTTTTGTTATTTTTAGTAGAGACAGGGTTTCACCATG
>NW_012119830.1:8638-9969 GCF_000951035.1 Colobus angolensis palliatus | reverse complement strand
GAGGTGGTGGGTGCCTGTAGTCCCAGCTACTTGGGAGGCTGAGGCAGGAGAATGGCGTGAACCCGGGAGGCGGAGCTTGCAGTGAGCCATGATCGCGCCACTGCACTCCAGCCTGGGTGACAGAGTGAGACTCCGTCTCAAAAAAAAAAAAACAGGGAGGGCGGGCGCAGGGGCTCACGCCTGTCATCCCAGCACTTTGGGAGGCCAAGGCGGGCGGATCACTTGAGGCCAGGAACTGGAGACCAGCCTGACCAACATGGTGAAACCCTGTCTGTACTAAAAATACAAAAATTAGCCAGGCATGAGGGCACACGCCTGTAATCTCGGCCACTCAGGAGGCTGAGGCAAGAGGCTACAGTGAGCCAAGATCATGCCACTGCACTCCAAAGCCTGGGGGACAGAGCAAGACTCTGTCTCAAAAAAAAAAAAAAAAAAAAAAAAATCCCGAGGGAAAGCACTGCTTAGATCTGCCACCAGCGGGACACTGGGAAGCCCAGCATGCTCTGGGTCCCTCTGTGCAGGACCAGCCTGTGGGCATTGCACCTGTCTTTGAGACCCAGGAGGCAGAAAATACAGTCATTTTCAGATTTTTGTCTAAACAGGTGATAAAACCACAGCGTTTAAAATTCAGGGAACTTAAAGGCAGGCACGACGTACAGTCTCTCTCCTGCTGACTCCCCTCCCCGGCGCACAGGCAGCCCACAGGATCCACACATCAGGATGTGTTCAGGGAGCTTATGCACACCCATGCACATGGCATGACATACACGCACACGCAGGACCCCCTGCCGCCGCCCTGCAAGATGCTGGCCTGTCCTGTGTCCACTGCTTGGAGCCTCCGCAGCCTCACAGGCTTCATGGCCGTTGGGTCATTCATTCCTCTTTTATTTTTTTTTGGAGAGATGGGTTCTCCCGATGTTGCCCAGGCCGGTCTGAACTCCTGGCCTCAAGCCGTGATTCTCCTGCCTTGGCCTCCGAAGTGCTGGGATTATAGGCATCAGCCACCGTGCCTGGCCTCTTTTATTTTTTTAAAAAGTAAACCTCTGTTTGGATATAATTTTAGATTTATGAAAAGCGGCAAAGGCATTCGAGGACTCTTGCCACCCTCGCCAGCTTCCCACTGGCCGGCGTCTCACATCCCCGGCTGCAAGTGTCAGGACTAGGGAGGTGCCCGGCACACCATCAGCCGGGCTGCACGTTCCGCTCAGAGGCTGCGGTGCCCGCTGATGTCCAGTTGCTGGCGGGCTCCACTGGGGCCCCTGCTGCACCGTGTCCTCAGTGCATGGCTCCTGCCGCGTGGCCACCTTCACTGTCCACACGGCTAGGCCCCG
>NW_012119830.1:0-538 GCF_000951035.1 Colobus angolensis palliatus | reverse complement strand
AGGCGGAGCTTGCAGTGAGCTGAGATCCGGCCACTGCACTCCAGCCCGGGCAACAGAGCGAGACTCCGTTTCAAAAAAAAAAAAACAAAGGAGAAAAAAAGAAAACAAAAAAAAGCCAGAAATTTAAGACACAAACATCAATGCTTCTGAGAGCCCGGCAGCCTTAGCGAGTGACTGTGAGCTTCTCCGGTATGGGAACAGCACCGGGTGTGTGTGTTTTTACAGATGTCCAGGTCTTCCTCCTGCAGCCATCCGTGCAAAAACATCAGCAGCCAGGAACTGGCTCCTAGACCCCAGATCGGGGGCGTGATCAACACTCGGGAGACAAGCCTGGCTGGGTGCTGGCGAGGACGCGGGCGCTGCCCGGGCGAGCTCGGACCCCTCCCCAGGAGAGCGTGTACAATCCTGAACCATGGCCGGGCGCTGGCGAGGACATGGGTGCTGCCGGGGCGAGCTCGGACCCCTCTCTAAAAGAGCACGTACAATCCCGAACCATGGCTGGGTGCTGGCGAGGACGCGGGCGCTGCCGGGGCGAGCT
>NW_012119829.1:6295-11185 GCF_000951035.1 Colobus angolensis palliatus | reverse complement strand
CATATATAATATATATGTATATATGTGTGTGTGTACATATACACATACACACACACATATATAGAGAGAGAAAGAGAGAGAGAGAGACAATGATGGGTCAATACAACTTTCAAGATATGGAAATACATTTTAAAAATTTAAAAATATAATGATCTGGCTAGGCATGGCGGTTCACGCCTATAATCCCAGCACTTTAAGAGGCTGAGGCAGGTGGATCACCTGAGGTCAGAAGTTCAAGACCAGCATGGCCAACATGGAGAAATCCTGTCTTTACTAAAAATACAAAAATTAGCTGTGCATGGTGGCATGCATATGTAATCCCAGCTACCTGGGGGGCTGAGACATGAGAATCTCTTGAACCTTGGAGGAGGGGTTTGCAATGAGCCCAGATTGTGCCACTGCACTCCAGCCTGGGTAACAGAGCGAGACTTCATCTCAAATAGGTAGATAGGTAGGTAGGTAGGTAGATAGATAGATAGATAGATAGATAGATAGATAGATAGATAGATACATAAATAGATAGATACATAGATACATAGATAGATAGATGATAGATAGATAGAGAGATAGATAGATAGATAGATAGATAGGCAGGGCACAGTAGCTCACATCTGTAATGCCAGCACTTTGGGAGGCCAAGTTGGGCAGATCACCTAAGGTCAGGATTTCAAAACCAGCCTGGCTAACATGGTGAAACCCCACTTCTACTAAAAATACAAAAAATTAGCCGGGTGTTGTGGTGCGTGCCTGTAATCCCAGCTACTCGGGAGGCTGAGGCAGGAGAATTGCTTGAACTCAGGAGGCGGAGGTTGCAGTGAGCCGAGATTTTGCCGTTGCACTCTAGCTTGAGCAACAAGAGCTAAATTCTGTCTCAAACAAACAAACAAAAAGGTAGATGATAGATAGATAAGTAGACAGATAGATGACAGATAGTTAGATCTCCATTGCATATGTCACATTTAAGACTAAGCCTTCTGACCAACTTTGTATAAAATGTCATAGTTCTTCTGATGTGAGTCTTTACATGTTTTAAGACTGAGCCCTAAAACCTACCTGCCTTAAATCCTCCATTTTCAGCTTGTACTTAAACACTTCTACTTGGCCTGAAGCTTTTCTCTTAGAGTTTCTATCTGGTGTTAGATAGCAGAAGTGTAGCCATTCTTTCAGCCCACCCATCCACTATTAAATGTAAATGTTAAGAAAGTAGTAAATCTAGCCATCTCATTAAAATATCAACAACAGAAACATATTTATCATAGGATCTAGTTGCTATTTTTGAAAACTGAGAAAAGGGGCCTATGATGGAAGGATCAAAGAACACGTGAAATTTGAACATGAGAAAGGGAACGTAGACCATTCATCATTTTGTGGGTAATAGGTATAAATCATCTATTGTACCTAAGACTTTGGATTTACAGGATAGAACAAAGTAACCAGGGGCCACAGGAAGAGGAATAAATGGATGAGGAACAACAAAGCAGGGTGGGAAGTAAGAATGTAATGCAAAACACACCTGGATTTACCATATTCTACTTTTTTCATCCATTTGCTTCAGTCTAGTTCAACCTTTAATTCCCCACGATATATGAAACCTGGTGTCTCTGTCTTCCTTCAAAAATACTCGTCCAAATTATTAATTCTTATGGACAAAAGAGTACATTAATAAATCAACATTTTAGCCCTGTAAAAAACTGGTGCATAGTTTTAATGATAATGTCAATGTGATTTGTATCCCATCCACTTTTTTAATATCCCATATAAATTAACCTTGTATCTTAAAGAAAAAGTTAAATTACATAACAGATAAACAGTGTTTCAGGAAACCACATAAATTATTTCAACCCAGTCTTCCCATATATAGAGAGAAACTGAGGCCCCAAGGAAGGGAAAGTCCCGAGGCATGTGAGGTCAGTCAAGCTCCTTGAAGTACACTTCACTGCCATTTAGGGACTTAATATGCCAAAATCCAGTGTAAAAATGCCAGTGATGAAAAACTCAAGGAAGAGGCAAATGGAAAGAAGATGTGACAACTTTAGGCTTGAGTGAAACTTCAGACATCAAATTTTGCTAAAATGACTTTAGATTATTATATTTTCTATTTTAGTAAAATTTCAGTAAATATAATCTCAAAAGTAGATATTTTAGTAAATTTAATCTCAAAAGAAGGAACAAACATATTTTCCTTGTGCACCTGTTATGCCATTAAGATTGTAACAATAATTTATGCTGTGAACTGTCTGTGTTGCATTGTTCAGTCTTCTCTAGAGGTGTAATTAAAGCCATATAATAAATACGTTTTAAAATATGGTTTCTGGAACAGATCCATAGTGTCTCTTTAAAATCTAAATTCCTTTAAAAATATGAGGACTGTTTGCCTTCCTTTCTAGGTAAGACAAATAAGACACTGAAAGCAATGCTATTGAAAGTCACTCCCTTCAGGGTAGTACAGTAGACAAGCGAGTGAAAGCATCAATTAAGAGAAGTTTGCCAAAGGTTTTTAATTTATTACTAGTGAGAAATGCTGTACTTACAGCAATTAGACTATACGTTTAAATGTAGAACAGGTAAAGTGAAAAATAAAAGCACTGTTAATGTGTCAGTACCCTGCAGATGTTTAGTAAGCTCAAAAACCCTATCAGTTATAGACTCAAGAGCTTTCTGTTTGCCTCGTGCCAGAATCATAGACTCTGTGACTTTGCGTCAGTCAAATCCTTCACCTCTCTGAGCACTAAGCAGTTACTATATAAAGTGGGAATGGGATTAGGATATAGAAAGATTGACATTCCCTGAATGCTTTAGCTTGGCCTCTGGAACATATTGTATAATACACTATATATCATATCTTCTGGATTCATTAGGATTTTATAGGTTAACAATAGAAATTACTCATATTCTTTCAGTTATCAGTGGAAAGAAAGAGGACCTCTAAGGTAGTAAATGTATGGTTTCAACAGTCAAACTAAAATGATACGTGAACCACAAATTCAGAAGTAGATAATAGGCTCACAAATCATTCAATTTATTCATGTATTCATTCAGTTACTAATATTTTGAACTCTTGTGTGCAACACACTCTACACAGCATTGTTTATTAACCCCTCAGTAATCAACACAATGAGCCAAACCATTCATCCATATTTACCATATGGATGGTTCTCAGAAAACATTTTCTGAGAACCCATTCTGTGTCAAGGACTGCATTAAGCTTGGGGATAAAATTGTACTAAAACAGTCACGGTCCTTGCGGTCTTTGAGCTTATAGTCTAATCAGGGAAAGATGGCAATGAAATAGTTACATTTGTAATTCTAAATTTGCGACTGCAGTCAATGTAATAAAGGAGAGTTTGAGTACATAAATATTGTCCATAATAGGAGAATTTGATCTAGTTGAGGAGGTCAGGGCTTCCCTGAAGATAGGAGGATTCGGTTGCCATATAAAGAATGAACAACAAATTATCTAGACCAAGAGGAAAGGAAAGGTATCAAGAGGTATCTGGCAGTAAGATCAGCATGGGCATCATCCCTGTGGCAATTGGGCGAATGGTAAGTAATGGAGAGCAATATTACAGGAAACGAAAGAAAAAAAAAAAAGATCTGTGTAATGATGAGATAGGAGGGAAAAGTTGGGAATGAGACCATGTGTGTCCATTTGAGTGAGAGCTGAGAGAAACCAGAGGCTGTTAAAGGAATTTAAACAGTGGGATGAAATAACAATTATTTGCCTTTTAAAATGGTAATTCTTGCTCTGGAGAAATGATTGGAAAGAGAAAAGAGTATGCCATGTTTGTATTTTATTTATGAGCAATTATGTAATCTAATACTTATACTTTACTCAGGGCTGAATTAAAATTTAAAAGAATTGGTCACTTAAAAGAAATGTGATGCTATCATTTTTCACAGCAATGATGACCCATTCTTTCTACTTAACAACAAATTTTACAAAGCCCTTCTCCAAACAGTTCAAGTATTTTATTCAGGCCAATAAGTTATTCAGATTTCTTTAAAAGCAGTATTTCAGATGTTTGATGTAGAGTAACTTTATTTGGCAACTAAATGTAAGATGGATTGAGATGAGAAAACAGTGATAGCTAGATGATAATTTGACAGGTACCAGCTATAATCTTGGTACGAAGATGGGCAAGTGTGGTCTAGGGTGATAGTATGGAAGTGAAGGGGAAAAATTATGTGTGTAGATTTCCCAGTTGTACCATTTTCTCTGAGCACAAGACTGCACAGGGCATGGCTTTTGGAAAAGCCTGTTTCATGAGCTAGGGCATGGCAAAATAATAAAATCAATGTTCCTGGGGACTTATCTCGTTCCTCCATTTTGTGTGTTTTCTTCATCATTTTAATTCTATTGAAGGTGCCCTTCATTTTGTTCTTTCAAAACTGCCTATTGCTTTATGCTCCCTGGTTTCAGAATGAATGGTTTTAAACAACCAAATAAGCAGTAAAATGTTAGGCAAGCTACAATCTCTCTGAGCTCTGAGCTTCTCATTTCTTAATCTGTAAAATGGGAATAACAGTGAGGCCTATTTCACAAATTGGTATAAAGTATAAATGAGATTAGGCACATTAAAATACATCACAGGGTCTTATATAGTGAATAGTCAATGAGTAAGTAAGTAAATGAATAAACATATTGTGTTGTTGAAGTAACACAACTGTGCTCTGGGCCTTACCTAGAAAAGATGGGACAATCAGGTCAGGTGTGGTGGTTCATGCCTGTAATCTCAGCACTTTCGGAAGCAGAGGCAGGTGGATCACTTAAGATCAGGAGTTCGAGACCAGCTTGGGCAACATGGTGAAACGCTGTCTCTATCAAAAATACAAAAAATAGCCAGGCATGATGGTGTGTGCCTGTAATCCCAGTTACTTGGGAGGCTGAGG
>NW_012119829.1:0-315 GCF_000951035.1 Colobus angolensis palliatus | reverse complement strand
TTGCTTCCTGACATTTTAATAATCGCCATTCTAACTGTCATGAGGTGGTATCTCAGTGTGGTTTTGATTTCCATTTTTCTAATGACCAGTGATGAGTTTTTTTACATATGTTTGTTGGCTACATAAAGGTCTTCTTTTATTTTTAATTTTTTTTCCTATCTGAGCCTTTTTAAAAATTATTATTATACTTTAAGTTCTAGGGTACATGTGCACAGCATGCAGGATTGTTACATATGTATATATGTGCCATGTTGGTGTGCTCTACCCGTTAACTCATCATTTACATTAGGAATATCTCCTAATGCTATCCCCCCC
>NW_012119828.1:2397-3373 GCF_000951035.1 Colobus angolensis palliatus | reverse complement strand
GCCCGGCTAAATTTTGTATTGTTAGTAGAGACAGGGTTTCACCATGTTGGTCAACCTGGTCTCAAACTCCCGACCTCAAGTGATCCACCCACCTTGGCCTCCAAAAGTGCTGGGATTACAGGCATAAGCCACTGTGCCCGGCCTCTTGGCCTTTTAACATACATTCAGTAATGCATGTAAAGAATTGCTTCACATGGAAGAAACTTCTTTTTAAGAGGGTTTTGGAGGTATTTATAAGACAGTATGGGGATGTTGTATTTGTGTCTAACTACAACAAAATGTATTATTACAAGGTTTATTTTTGCCTTATTATATAAGAAAAACATATTTAAGAAAGATATAAAAACAAAAAAGAAGAAAATAAAGATAGCTTACCATTCCAGAAATAATTTAACATAATTTTTCCACATTATTATATATGTAATTTTTATATATACATTTTTGTATATAGATTATTTTAAAATAAGACTATACTGGATTGGAATCCGGTTTTTTTGGTTGTTGTTCATTTAGCAACAATCAAATATTATCCCATGTTAATAAAAGTATCCTATACTAGTCATTTGAATGTTTGCTGAGAATTAATTAATTTTACTGATGGATCCTAATTATATAATTATTCCCTTGGTATATTAGTCTGTTTTCATGCTGCTGATAAAGACATACACGAGGCTGGGTAATTTATAAAGGAAAGAGGTTTAATGGAATTACAGTTTCACATGGCTGGGGAGGCCTTACAATCATGGCAGAAGACAAAGGAAGAACAAAGGGACCTCTTACATGGCAGCAGGCTAAAAGAGCTTGTGCAGGGGAAGTCCCATTTACAAAACCATCAGATCTCGTGAGGCTTATTCACTATCATGAGAACAGCATTGGAAAGGCAGTTTCACATGGCTGGGGAGGCCTTACAATCATGGCAGAAGACAAAGGAAGAACAAAGGGACCTCTTACATGGCAGCAGGCTAAAAGAGCTTGT
>NW_012119828.1:0-1772 GCF_000951035.1 Colobus angolensis palliatus | reverse complement strand
GGAGGCCTTACAATCATGGCAGAAGACAAAGGAAGAACAAAGGGACCTCTTACATGGCAGCAGGCTAAAAGAGCTTGTGCAGGGGAAGTCCCATTCACAAAACCATCAGATCTCGTGAGGCTTATTCACTATCATGAGAACAGCATTGGAAAGGCCCACCCCTATGATTTAATTACCTCCCACCAGGTCCCTCCCACAACACGTGGGAATTGTGGGAGTTACAATTCAAGGTTGGATTTGGGTGGGGCCATGATCAAACCATATCACTTGGTGATAGACATTGAAATCTTTTCCTTCCTTCCTTCCTTCCTTCTTTCATTCTTTCTTTTCTTGTTTCTCTTTGGTATAAGCCATGTTACCATAAAAACCTTAATAGCTACAAATGTGAGCATACATAATTGTCTCCTTATGTTAAATAGCTAGAAATGTAAGTGATGAATCAAAGGGTATGTGCCATGGTATAGAGATCAGCTGAATTCAATAAAGTACCAGCAGAAAGCGTCTTTATTCTTTCCATTATTATTCTTTTAAACTTTTGTTTTGAACTATAGTTCTTTTTTCCTACAACTAAAAAAGAATCTCAGGCAGGTTTCATAGTTTTCTATGACACTCCTAAATAATAAATGGATAATTTAGTTAGTATTTTATGAATTGTTCAAAATCTGGAAGAATTTCATGGCCTAACATGGTTTGGTAGGTGCTCCTTTTGGAAGTAATTACTATTCCTGATAAAATTCTCCAGCGATTTTCTGATTGACATTAATGAACTGAAAAACCAAAACTTCTGAAATCCTAACAGTGTCCAATCTTAGGAAAAAATCTAATGCCTCTTAACAAACCTCATGAAGAGTCTGTAATTTTTAACCAGCTATTGCATTATAGTTTATCCAATCTAGCAATCATACTACAGCCATTTCCCTCCATGAAATGTGTCTCTCAGAGGAATTATTTGAATTGTCATGTTTATAAGCTCCTTCCTTTGTGACAAATTTTAAGAAACATTTTGATGTGTTCATAATCAATGTGTCTGTGAAGTTGCTTTAACAGACATTAGAAAGTTCTATCTACAAGACTAAGTGGGGTTTATTCCAGGTAGATAAGGATAGGAATAATTAACATTATTCACTACATTATCAAATAAAAATTAATGATCATAAAATCATGTTGATTGACACAAAAAATAATTTCATAAAATTCAGTGTTAATTTATGATTAAAACACACAAAAAATTTTTTGCAAATTAGAAACAGAAAGCAAGTTCCTTACTCTGACAAAAAATATCAGTAAATAACCTACAGGAAAAATCATACACTAAAGTGAAATATTAAAACTATCCACCCAACATTAAGAACAAGATGATTATGTTCAGCTGCTTAATACAATATTTTAATTCAGTATGTAACCAATAAACTAAGACAAGGAAAAAGTCTAAGGACTGTTAAAAGAGAAATAAATGTGTCAGTATTTATAGAACAAGATGATCATGTATGTAGAAATTCCAAAATAATCCACAAATGTAAATTAATAGTGAATTGCGCAATATCACTATATAAAGGTCATAAACAAAATGTATAAGGCACAATGAATTTTTAAAAGTTGCAAAAATATCATTTATAATATTAAAAAAAAATATACCTGGGAATAAATCTAACTAATAATGTGAAACATCTCTTTACTAAAATTAAATAACTATATAAATGAAAAGATATTTCATGAGGTTTTGGAAGCCTCATTGTAAATATTTTATTTATTTTCACACTAATTTTTTTTTT
>NW_012119827.1:5909-6699 GCF_000951035.1 Colobus angolensis palliatus | reverse complement strand
CAGGCCCTGGTGTGTGATGTTCCCTTCTCTGTGTCCATGTGTTCTCATTGCTCAACTCCCAATTATGAGTGAGAACATGCAGTGTTTGATTTTCTGTTCCTGTGTTAGTTTGCTGAGAATGATGGTTTCTAGCTTCATCCATGTCCCTGCAAGGGACATAAACTCATCGTTTTTTATGGCCGTGTAGTATTCCATGGTGTACCATATGTACACATTTTCTTTATCCAGTCTATCACTGATGGGCATTTGGGTTGGTTCCAAATCTTTGCTACTGTCATCACCTGTATTCTAATGGCAGTTAGATGTACCTCTTCAGAGGGGGAAAATGATATGGGCGGGAGGCAGGGAAGTGCTGAGTAGAGAAGGGTGGGGTCCCTGGCTAGGGCTCCACCCTCAGGCCTGTGCCCATGGACATAGGTGAGGATAGGCATTTTTGTTTTTGTGCCCAAATGTTGCATTTTCCAAGACCACTCTGGACTGCCATGTCCTCCCAATCCTGTGCCTGTAAAAACCCCGAGCCCTTAGTGGGCACACACACAAGTAGCTGTACATCAAGAGGAGCACACTGGCAGAAGAACACTGATGGTCGGATGATGTGGACGCTGAGGGAAATTTGGCTGAGGGTGGTTGGAGGCAAGCCTGGCTGCCGAGTGGCCTGACTCCAGGGGAGGACCACCTTTCCCCTCCATCCCCCTTCTGGCTTCCCACCCGTTTGCTGAGAGCCACTTCCACCATTTAATAAAATCTTGCGCTCATTCTCCAAGCCCACGTGCGATCCAATTTTTCTTTT
>NW_012119827.1:0-673 GCF_000951035.1 Colobus angolensis palliatus | reverse complement strand
CATCTCTAAAGAAAATCTCCATTTGTAAGGGCAAATTTCTTTTACAATGAGTATCAAAAGATTCTGCTAAATATCAGAAAGCAGTATTTTGGCTTATTTGGCTTCCTTCTCCATTAGATTACTGGCTTTTGGGTGGAGCCCTTTAGTGAACAGGGAAAAGTAAGCATGCAGTTTTTAGGGCCTAAACTGCACTTTTTAATTTGTTTGCTTGTTTGTTTTTGTTTATTTGTCTGTTTGTTTGTTTGTTTTGAGACCGAGTCTCGCTCTGTTGCCCAGGCTGGAGTGCAGTGGCGCGATCTCGGCTCACTGTAACCTCCACCACCCGGGTTCAAGTGATTCTCCTGCCTCAGCCTCCCAAGTAGCTGGGATTACAGGCACGTGCCACCACACCCAGCTAATTTTTGTATTTTTAGTAGAGATGGGGTTTCACTGTTACATGCATCTGTGTGAAGAGACCACCAAACAGCCTTTGTCTGAGCAACGAGGCTGTTTATTCACTTGGGTGCAAGTGGGCTAAATCCAAAAAAGGAGCCAGCAAAGGGAGATGGGATGGGGCAGTTTTATAGGATATGGGTGCATAGTTGAAAATTACAGTTAAAGGTGGTTATCTCCTGTGGGCAGGGGCGGGGGTCACAAGGTGCACAGTGGGGAGATCATGAGACTCATTGTCCAG
>NW_012119826.1:5371-6185 GCF_000951035.1 Colobus angolensis palliatus | reverse complement strand
ATAACTTATTTATTTTCTAGGCCACGGGACGGCTTTGGGATACAATTCTGGGCCCGAGGACTCAAAAGGGGGCCGAAGGTCACTGTCAGGGGGTCTGCGTGACCACGGGGTACAGCAGAGCCAGATGCTCGGCGCCCTGCACCGGCAGTGGGCGTGAAGTGTAGTGCAGGATGAGCTCGGGCACGCTGGGGAAGGGCCCACTGTGTTGGCCCAACACCACCTGGTTCTCTCGGGTCCGCGCGAACTTCAGATGCAGGAAGCCCTGGCTGCTCCTGGGTGATGAGGGAGAAAGGGACTCCTAGTACCCTGGGCCCACCCAGAAAGCCACCATCCCCAAAGCCACCTCCCACAGTGCCAAGGGCCAGGTGCTCGTGCATCTCCAGTCTCTGGTAAACAGCCATGTGGTGGCTGGAATCGTTGCTCACACCTGTAATCCCAGTGATGTGGGAGGCTGAGGCTGTAGGATTGCTCCAGGCCAGGAGTTAGAGACCAGCCTGGGCAACAGAGTGAGACCCCACCTCCAAAGAAAAACATTAAAAAATTAGGCGGGCGCCGTGGCTCATGCCTGTAATTGCAGCACTTTGGGAGGCCAAGTCAGGTGGATCACTTGAGGTCAGGAGTTCAAGACCAGCCTGGCCAACATGGTGAAACCCCGTCTCCACTAAAAATACAAAAATTAGCCGGGCATGGCGGCGGGCACCTGTGGTCCCAGCTACTCGGGAGGCTGAGGCAGGAGAATGGCATGAACCCGGCAGGCAGAGCTTGCAGTGAGCCAAGATCACGCCACTGCACTCCAGCCTGGGCAACAGAGCAA
>NW_012119826.1:0-336 GCF_000951035.1 Colobus angolensis palliatus | reverse complement strand
CTGGTCTGGAACTCCTGACGTCAGGTTATCTACCTTCCTCGGCCTCCCAAAGTACTGGGATTACAGGTTTGAGCCACCACGCCCGGCCCATCCCCTTGGATTTTTCAGGAGCCCTGGTTATAGTATACCTGACATTGATCTTCACAGCCTCCCTCGTGCCCTTGTCAACTTCAATCACTTTCACAAAAGCTGTGCTTCATCTTGTACCTCACCCGCCCGTCCCTTTCTTTTTTCTTTTTTTTTTTTTTTGAGACAGAGGCTCACTCTGTCTCTCAGGCTAGAGTGCAGTGGCACGATCTTGGTTCACTGCAACCTCTGCCACCCAGATTGAAGTTA
>NW_012119825.1:5633-6097 GCF_000951035.1 Colobus angolensis palliatus | reverse complement strand
TTTTTTTTTTTTTGCCTCTTTATTCTTAAAACTGTTTATTTAAAAGTTGATTTAATCATGTCTTCCAGTTAGCTAATTCTCTTTTTTTCTAATGTTATTTCCATGGTTTGTTGGGAAACAGGTGGTGTTTGGTTACATGAGTAAGTTATTTAGTGATGATTTGTGAGATTATGGTGCACTCATCACCCAGGCAGTATACAATGCACCCTATTTGTAGTGTTTTATCCCTCACCCCTTCCTACCCTTTCCCCCTTAGTCCCCAAGGTCCACTGTGTCATTCTTACGCCTTTGCATCCTCATAGCTTCACTCCCACTTTTGAGTGAGAACATATAATGTTTGGTTTTCCATTCCTGAGTTACTCCACATGAAATAGTCTCCAATCTCATCCTGGTCACTGTGAGTGCCATTAATTCATTCCTTTTTATGGCTGAGTAGTATTCCATCATACACACACACACACACA
>NW_012119825.1:0-1073 GCF_000951035.1 Colobus angolensis palliatus | reverse complement strand
AGACAGGGTTTCACTGTGTTAGCCAGGATGGTCTCGATCTCCTGACCTCATGATCCACCTGCCTCAGCCTCCCAAAGTGCTGGGGTTACAGGCGTGAACCACCACGCCCAGCCGACTTCCTCTTTATTGATATGGGTGCCCTTTATTTCTTTCTCTTGATTGCTCTGGCTAGGACTTCATAAAGGGATGCTGGATTTTGTCAAATGCTTTTTCTCCATTTATCGAGATGATCATGTGATTTTGGTTTTTAATTCTGTTTATGTGGTATATCACATTTATCGACTTGCATATGTTAAGCTATCCCTGCATCCCTGATATGAAACCTACTTGATCATGGTGGATTATCGTTTTGATATGTTGTTAGATTCAGTTAGCTAGTATTTAGCTAGTATTTAGTTAAGGATTTTAGCATCTATGTTCATCAGGGATATTGGTCTGTAGGTTTTGTTTGGTTGGTTGGTTGATTGGTTATATCCTTTCCTGGTTTTGATATTAGGGTGATGCCGGCTTCATAGAATGAATTAGGGAGGGTTCCCTGTTTCTCTGTCTTGTGGAATAGTGTCAATAGGATTGGTACCAATTCTTCTTTGAATATCTGGTAGAATTCTGCTGTGAATCCGTCTGTCCTGGACTTCTTTTTGTTGGTAATTTTTAAGTTACCATTTCAGTATCACTGCTTGTTACTGGTCTGTTCATGGTATCTAATTCTTCCTGATTTAAGCTAGAAGGGTTGTATCTTTCCAGGGATTTATCCATGTCTTCTAGGTTTTCTAGTTTATGTGCATAAAGGTGTTCATAGTAACCTTGAATGATCCTTTGTATTTCTGTGATGTCGGTTGTAATATCTCCTGTTTTGTTTCTTATTGAGATTATTTGGATTTTCTCTGTTCTTTTCTTGGTTAATCTTGCTAATGGTCTATCAATTTTATTTATCTTTTCAAAGAACTAGCTTTTTGTTTCATTTATCTTTTCTATTATTTTTTTCTTTCATATTATTTTTCTCAATCTCATTTAGTTCTGCTCCGATCCTGGTCATTTTCTTTCTTCTGCTGAGTTTGGGTTTGGTTTCTCCC
>NW_012119824.1:6102-8781 GCF_000951035.1 Colobus angolensis palliatus | reverse complement strand
ACTTTACTTACATAGTCACCATTCTGTATTGCCACATCATTTTCCATTCACATGTGGTTCTTCATTGCTTTAACAAATATCCACCTACTATGTGCCAGGCATCCATCTACAAGTTGAGAATACAGCAGCAAACATAGCAATGTAAATCCTGGTCTTATGTCCCAGTGCTTAAAACACTCCTTAATTGTTTAATGTAATTTTAAACTATTATATTGCTAATTCTCAAAAAATAGAAATCTCACCCTCATTTAAAGCAGTCTTGATTGCCACTTGATAATATCATGACGTCAATAATATGTTAAGCTATCAGAGTTAAAAAATTATCCTTGAAATCTATATTAGCAGAATCTAGTTTAATCAGCACATAAATGGAGAATTGGAAAACGATGAGAGGGGATGTCATGTTGATAAAATGGTGTGCTATTTTCCTCTTGATTAGAAGCAGGAAGAGTGCCAGAAGATATTGTGAGAGAATTCTCAGGAGTCAGTTGTGACAGAAGATGGATTGCAGAGGGATGTTTTAAGAGTGAAGTAATTTCATGATCTCTTTCTTTCTGAATATGGTATCAACTAATCTACACCGAGATTTCCTCTGTATCACTTGGTGCTTTGCTAGTGCCTAGGGTATTTTATTTCTGGAATTCTCATTTTACTGCAATGCATTCTTACTGTTACCCATTTTAAAGCTAAGAAAGTTCTAGAGAATTAAGTATCAACTCTGGAAAAAAAGATACACATTTTTAATCATGTAAATACTTTTTTGTTTTATCATTTGCCAATGATTATAATTTAAAATCATTTTCTTAAAAATCTGTTTGGCTCAAATTAAGTAGGCTCCTTTTGTGGGGAAATAAAGGGAACTTTTTTTCTTTTCTTTTCTTTTCTTTTTTTTTTTTTTTTGAGACAAGAATCTCACTCTGTCTGGCCCAGGCTGGAGTGCAGTGGCACAATCTCGGCTCACTGCAACCTCCGCCTCCTGGATTCAAGCAATTCTCCTGCCTCAGCCTCCCCAGTAGCTGGGATTACAGGCACGCGCCACCATGCCTGGCTAATTTTGGTATTTTTAGTAGAGATGAGATTTCGCCATGTTGGCCAGGCTGGCCTCAAACTCCTAACCTCAAGTGATCTGTCTGCCTTGGCCTCCCAAAGTGCTGGGGATTACAGGCGTGAGCCACCGTGCCCAGTGGATTTTTTTTTTCATAATTATGTTTGATCCTAATTAGCCCTACTTCTGTCACAATTAATTTATTCAATAAAGCTCAGCTTGTTGGCAATATTGTCCTGTTGCTTCTGGGTTTTTTGTCTCTCTCTAATTTGTTGGACTCCCTAGAAAAAGTCCATGACCTTTCTCAGATCACACAGTTAAGAATTTGCACTTCTAGTTTGCTAGCCTATTATTCCTATCCTTCCTCTACCAAGAGTACAAAGCGTCTGGAATTTATCTTTGTAGCCCACTCTCAGTTCAAGCTCATTTATTAAGAGGAGGAATGCTTTTTTGTTAGTTTTCAAGGAAAGTACATTACTTGAATTTGAGGAATGTTTAGAAGAGTAACATTTTAACTTACATAAAAGAAAATGCTCTCAACCTATTAAACATGATGACCACTGCAGGTAAGTAGTCCTATGTAATTTCTGTGAAAGTTGGTATTAAAGAATGCTAAAGCCCCATTAAAACAAAATTTGTGTTTTAGACTTATATTAGAAAAATTCATTAGCACTAGGTCAATAATGTTCTAAAAGATAAATTAATGATATTAAGAAAACATGATAATGAGAAGAGATAATAATCACCTTGTAAAAGATTCCTTGCAAATGAATCTATGGTTTATCTAGACTTTTATTTAGTTTTTAGTGACAGTTTTATTTGGTCCAGCTAAATAATTAAACATCAAAGAACATGCCTTTGTTAAGTGTTTTCTTCACTGTGTTTTTCTCATTCCAGATCAAAAATATAAGTAAACTGGCAGAAGTCTCCAAAAACAATGCCTTACAGCTAAGGGAAAAACTGGGAAATACAAGAAACCAAAGTGACTCTGAAGAAGAAAAAATCAATCTTTTCATCAAAAAAGCGAAAAACTTTTTGTTAGGTAATTTTTAAAAATATATTGGGGCTAGTTTTTGTTTTTTTCCCTTTTTTAATGTGTAGTCAAACATCATAGCCAGTTCCTAATTACATTAATTGGAAATGACAAACCTAAATCAGAAAAATGATACACCCTTTGGTTTTTAATTCCTTAATGAGAATAATCTCAAAATACCAACTCTGTGCCAAAACATTACAGCTTTCTGTAAAAGATAAATGTAGTAACAAATGCTAGAATTTAGTTAAAATTCCAAACATATGAACTTTGTGTTTAAAGTTATTTTATGTTTTTTTTTAAAGGAAAGTTCAACATGACAATTCTATCAGATTCCCTAACATCAGGATTCGGTAATTTTCTTTGTTGACAGAAATGATATGAGATCAAGATATGCTGAATTTTAATTAGATATCAAATATCATAGTGAGTTGGCATCTAAAAATTTGATTATTAGCTATTATTGACTATTTTCCAAGTCTTCTTTTGTTGGTTCTCTGTGGCTGACCAAAAGTAGCTGATTTATTGTACATTATGCCTTACTTTGGGAGAGGCTCATTTTAAACTCCAGAGAATCAGTAAAGATTAAAACATCAAGTAC
>NW_012119824.1:0-327 GCF_000951035.1 Colobus angolensis palliatus | reverse complement strand
TGTAGCCCTGTATTATAGCTTGAAGTCAGATAGCATGATGCCTCTAGCTATGTTCATTTTGCTTAGGATTGCTTTGGCTAGTCGGGCTCTTTTTTGGTTCCATATGAACTTTAAAATATATTTTCTAGTTCTGTGAAGAATGTCATTGGTAGTTTGATAAGAATAACCTTGAATGTGCACATTGTTTTGGGCAGTATAGCCATTTTAATGATATTGATTCTTCCTATCTATGAGCATGGAATCTTTTTCCATTTGTTTGAGTCACTCTGGATTCTCTGAGCAGTGTTTTGTAGTTCTCCCTGTAGAGATCTTTCACCTCCCTGGTTA
>NW_012119823.1:5172-6285 GCF_000951035.1 Colobus angolensis palliatus | reverse complement strand
TTTTATTTTTATTTTTTGCAGCTCTTGTAAAAGTGGTTGAGTTCTTGATTTGATTCTCAGCTTTGTCACTGTTGTTATATAGCAGAGCTACTGAATTGTGTATATTAATTTTGTATCCTGAAACTTTGCTGAATTCATTTATCAGTTTTAGGAGCTTTTTGGAGGAGTTATTAGGGTTTTCTAGGTATATGATCATATCATCAGCAAACAGTGACAGTTTGACTTCCTCCTTACCGATTTAAAGCCCTTTATTTCTTTCTCTTGTCTGATTGCTCTAGCTAGGGCTTCCAGTACTCTGTTGAATAGAAGTGGTGAGAGTGGGCATCCTTGTCTTGTTCCAGTTCTCAAAGGGAATGCTTTCAACTTTTCCCCTTTCAGTATTCTATTGGCTGTGAGTTTGTCATAAACAGCTTTTTATAAGGTAATTTCTTATAAAATTACCTTAAGAATATGTAAAAGTATGACTTTAATATATATTGTCAATTAAGAATTTGTATCAAATGTAAATTTTTGCCTAACCCGGTGTTCTTAGGGCTGTTTCTTCACATACTCTCTGTTGAGGTTGCTTGTTGTTTGATTCTCTGGAGTCTTTTTTAAAAAAAATGTTTGAGACATAGTCTCACTCTATCACCCAGGCTGAAGTATAATAGCACAATCACAGCTCACTGCAGCCTAAACTTCACAGGCTCCAACAATCCTCCCACCTCAGCCTCCCAAGTGGCCATGACCACAGGCGCATATGTCAGCATGTCCAGCTAATTTTTTGTATTTTTAATAGAGACAGGATTTTGCCACGTTGCCCAGGCTAGTCTCAAACTCCTGAGCTCAAGCAATCTACCTGCTTTGGCCTCCCAAAGTGCTGGGATTACTGAGCCACCATGCTTGGCCTCTCTAGAGTCTATGGATATCTTTCCCTGTCTCTGTAATTCAAAAACTTAAACCTTTCTTAATAATCCCACCACTCCCATCAGGTTCCTTTCCTTTTTTAATTTAGGTGCAATAATTTGTCAATTTCTTGAAATTCTCACCAAACTTTTAAAAAAGAAATTTCAATTTTTTAAATAGAAAAGTTTCCTAATCAAGCAGATGAAATTGTAGATTGTTTTAATTTAC
>NW_012119823.1:0-327 GCF_000951035.1 Colobus angolensis palliatus | reverse complement strand
AATTTTATCACTCACTAATGTTTTACTCTTGTTAATGTATTTCTAGATCTTCTTTAGTATAAGTTTTTTTTCCTAGATATATTTTCATAAGTTGAGTCACTGATTGAAAGTTATCTTGGTATGCATTAAATATCATAAGTACGTTGAAATGAAGCTGAGTAGAATACAGCTTTCTTTGGGAACTAGATACAATTTTCCAGTATCTGAATATCTGATACAGACTGCTAGGGAATATCTGAAACAGACTCTGTGTAAGAACACAGCCTCTGTGAGGTTAGCTGAGGGCCCTACACCACCAACACCTCAGTGTTTATATAATCTGAAAGA
>NW_012119822.1:467961-495261 GCF_000951035.1 Colobus angolensis palliatus | reverse complement strand
ACCTGCACGTTATGCACATGTACCCTAGAACTTAAAGTATAATAAAAAAAAATAAAAAAATAAATAAATAAATAAATAAAGAAATAAATAAAATCTGTGAGATGAATGCACACATCACAAAACAGTTTCCATGACAGATTCTTCCTACTTTTTATCTGAAAATACTTCCTTTGTCATAATAGGCTTCAATGCACTCCGAAATGTCCCTTTGCAGCTTCTTCAACAACAGTGTTTCCAAACTGCTGAATGAAAATAAATGTTTAATTCTGTGAGCTGAATTCACAAGTCACAAAGCAGTTTCTCAGATAGCTTCCTTCCAGTTTTTATCCTGGGATCTTTGCTTTCTACCATTGGCCTTAGTGAGCTCCCAAATGTCCATTCACAGTATGAACAAAAACTGTTTCCAAACTACTGAATTGAAAGAAATATTTAACTCTGTGAGGTGAATGTATGCATTGCAAAGAAGTTTCTCAGAAAGCTTCTTTCTACTTTTTATCTGAAGATGTTTCCTTTTACACCAAAGGTCCCAAGGTGCTCCCAAATATCTTTGTGCAGATTCTACAACTACAGTGTGTCCAAGGTGCTGAAAGAAAAGAAAGGTATAACTCTGCGAGATGAATGCACATATTACAAACAGTTTCTCAGATAGCTTCCTTCTCGTTTTTATCCTGGGATATTCACTTTTTCACCATTGGCCTCAATGCACTACAAAATAGCCATTTGCAGAATGGGCAAAAAACAGTATTTCCAAACTGCTGCATCAAAGGGAAGGCTTAACTCTGTAAGATGAATGCACACCACACAATGCAGTTTCTCAGAAATATTCTTTCTAGTTTTTACATGAAGATGTTTCCTTTTTCACCAAGGAACTCAATACACTCCCAAATATCCCTTTGAAGTTTCTACAGAGACAGTGTTTCCAAACTGCTGAATGAAAGGAAATGTTTATCTCCACAAGATGAATGCTCACATCACACATTGGTTTCTCAGATAGCTTCCTTCTAGTTTTATCCATGGTTATTTTGACATTGGCCACAATTAGATCCCAAATGTTCATTCACAGAATAGACAAAAACAGTGTTTACAAACTGTTGAATCCAAAAAAAAGGTTTAACTTTGTGAGATTAATGCACAAATCAAAAAGCAGTTTCTCAGAAAGCTTCTTTCTAGTATGTATATGAATATGCTTCCTTTTTGAAAATAGACCTCAGTAGACTCCCAAATATCCCTTCTCAGTTTCTACAAACAGTTTTTGAAAACTGCTGATTGAAAAGTTTAACTCTGCAAGTTGAATGCAAACATCACAAAGCGGTTATTCACATTGCTTCCTTCTCATTGTTATCCTGGGTTATTTGTGTTATCACCTTTTGCCTCAGTGAACTCCCAAATGTCAAATTGCAGAATGGGAAAAAACCGTGTTTCCAAAATGCAGAAGGCAAAGAAAATTTTAACTCTGTGAGATGAATTCACACATCACAAAACAGTTTCTCAGAACGCTGCTTTCTGGCTTTTATCTGAAGATGATGTTTCCTTTTTCTTGGTAGACCACAATGGACTCTTAAATATCTCTTCACAGATTCCACAAAAACAGTGTTTCCAAACTGCTGAATGAAAAGAAACTTTTAACTCTGTGACATGAATGCACACATCACAAAGTGATTTATCTGATCACTTCCCTCTAGTTTTATCCTAGAGTATTTTCTTTGTTTTCATTAGCCTCAGTGACCTCCCTAATGTCCATTCGCAGAATGGACAAAAACAGTGTCACCAAACTGCTGAATCCAAATAAAGTTTTAACTCTTTGTGGTGAATGCACACATCACCAAACAGTTTTTCAGAAAGCCACTTTCTACTTTTTATATGAAGATATTTCCTTTTTTACCAAATACCTCAGTGTGCTTCCAAATATCCCTTTGCATGTTCTACAAAAACAGTGTTTCCAAATGGCAGAATAAAAATAAATGTGTAATTCTGTGAGAAGAATGCACACATCACAAAGCAGTTTTGCAAACAGCTTTCTTCTAGTTTTTATATTAGGATATTCACTTTTTCACCATTGGCCTCAGTGAACTCCCAAATGTCCTTTCGCAAAATGGACAAAAAAAATTTTTCCAAATTCCTGAATCCAAAGAAAACTTTACCCCTGTGAGATGGATTCACACATCACAAATCAATTTCTCAGAAAGCTTCTTTCTACTTTTTATCTGAAGATGTTTCCTTTTTCACCACAGGCCTCAATGTGCTTCCTAACATGCCTTAACAGATTCCACAGAAACAGTATTTCCAAATTGCTGAATGAAAAGAAAGCTTTAACACTGTGAGGTGGATGCACACATCACAAAACTGTTCCTCATATAGCATCTCTCTAGTTTTTATCATGGCATATTCGTGTTTTCACCATTTATATCAATGAGCATCCATATGTCCACTCACACAATGAACATAAACAGTGTTTCAAAACTGCTGTACCCAGAGAAAGGTTTAAAGCTGTGAGATGAATGGACACTTGATAAAGCCGTTTCTCAGAAAATTTCTTTCCAGTTTTTATCTGAAGATGCTTCTTTTTCACCAAAGACCTCAGTGCACTCCCATATATCCCTTCACAGATTCTACAAAAAGAGTATTTCCCAACTGCTGAATGAAAGGGAAGGTTTAACTCTATGAGCTGAATGCACATTTCACAAAGCAGTTTCTCAGATAACTTCCTTCTAGTTTTTATCCTGGGATATTCCCTTTTTGCCCTTGGCCTCAATGAGCTCCCAAATATCCATTAGAAGAATAGACAAAAACAGTGTTCACAAACTGTTGCATCAAAAGAAATGTTTATCTCTGTGGGATGAATGCACATATCACAAAAGAGTTTCTCAGAAATCTTTCTAGTTTTCATCTGATGATGTTTCCTTTTTCACCATAGGTCTCAATGTGCTCAGAAATATGCTTTCACAGATTCTTCAAAACTATTTTTTTTCAAACTACTGAATGAAATGAAAGTTTTAGATCTGTGATGTGCATGCACACATCGAAAAGCAGTTTCTGAGATAGCTTACTTCTAGATTTCGTCCTGGGATATTCACTTTTTCACCATTGACTTCAATGAGCTCCCAAATGTCCATTCACAGAATGGTCAAAAACAGTATTTAAAAACTGCTGAATCCCAGAAAAGTTTAACTCTGTCAGTTGAATACAAAGAAGTTTCTCAGAAAGCATGTTTCTAGTTTTTATCTGAAAATGTTTCATTTTTCACCATAAGCCTCAATGAACTCCCAAATATTCGTTTGCAGAATCTACAAAAAGAGTGTTTCCAAACTGCTGAATGAAAGGAAAAGTTTAACTTTCTGTAGTGAATGCACACATCACAAAGCTGTTTCTCAGATAGCTTGTTTCTAGTTTTTATCCTGGAATATTCTGTTTTTCACCATTGGCCTTAGTGAGCTCCCAAATATCCATTCAAAGAGTGGACAAAAACTGTGTTTTGAAACTGCTGAATCCAAATAAACTTTTAATGTGGTGAGATTAATGCACCTATCACAAAGCAGTTTCTCTGAAAGCTTATTTCTAGTTTTTATGTGAAATGTTTCCTTTATCACTTTTTTTCAATGCGTTCCAAAGTATCCTTTCGCAGATTCCACAAAAATAGTGTTTCCAAACTGCTGAATGAAAATAAAGGTTTAGTTCTGTGAGATGAACACACACATCACTAAGCTGTTTCACAGAAAGTTTCCTTCAAGTTTTCATCCTGGGATAGTGGCATTTTTGCCATTGGCTTCAAAGAGCTCCCACGTGTCTATTTGTAGAATCATCAAAAACAGGGTTTTCAAGCTGCTGAATCCAAAGAAAATTTTAACTCCATGAGATGAATTTACACATCACAGAGCAGTTTCTCAGAAAGCTTCTTTCTAGTTTTTAACTGAAGATGTTTCCTTTTACAACCTATGCCTTAATGAGCTTCTATATATCCCTTTGTAGACTCTACAAAGACAGGGCTTCCAAACTGCTGAATAAAAGGAAAGCTTTATCTCTGTGAGATGAATGCACACATTACAAAGTGGTATCTTAGGTAGCTTGCTTCTAGTTTTAATCCTGGGACATTTGCTTCTTCACCATTGTCCACAATGAGCTTCCTTTGAAATATCCATTCACAGAATGAACAAAAGCAGTGTTTCCAAACTGTTGAATACCAAGAAAGTTTTATCTCTGTGAGATGAATGCACACATTACAAAGCAGTTTCTAAGAAAGTTTCTTTCTAGTTTTTATCTGAAGATGCTTCCTTTGTCACCATAGGTGTCAATGCACTTCCAAATATCCCTTTGCAGATTCTACAAAAACAGTGTTTCCAAATTGCTGAATGAAAAGAGAGTTTAAGTTCTGTGAGATGAATGTACACACCACAAAGTGATATTTGAGATAGTTTCTTTCTAGTTTTTATCCTGGGATGTTCACTTTCTCGCCACTGGCCTCAATGACTCCCAAATGTCCATTTGCAGGATGGAAAAGAACAGTGTTTCCAAACTGCTGAATGCAAAGAAAGTTTTAACTCTGTGAGATGAATGCACACATCAGAAAGCAGTTTCTAAGAAAGCTACTTTCAACTTTTTCATATGATGACATTTAATTTTTCATCAAAGGCCTCAATGCACTCCAAAATATCCCTTCGCACATTCTACAAAAACAGTGTTTCCAAACTGCTGAGCAAAAAGAAAGGTTTAACCATGGAAGCTGAATGTACGCATCACAAACCTAATTCTCAAACTGATTCCTGGGATATTCACTTTGTTGCCACTGGCCTCAATGAGCTCCCAAATGTCCATTCACAGAATGAAGGAAAACTGCATTTCCAAACTCCTGAATCAAAAGGAAGCTTTACCTCTATGAGATGAATGTACACATCACAAAGCAGTTTCTATGAAAACTTCTTTCTAGTTTTTATGTGAAAATGATTCCTTTTTAACCATAGACCTCAGTGAGCACAAAATGTCCATTCTCAGAATAGACAAAAACAGTGTTTTCAGACTGCTGAATTCAAAAATTTTTTTAACTATTTGAGATGAATTTACCCATCACAAAGCAGTTTCTCAGAAAGCTTACTTCTAGTTTTTATCTGAGGATGTTTACTTTGTCACCATAGGCCTCAAAGCACTCCCAATATCTCTTTGCAGATTTTATATGGACAGTGTTTCCAAACTGCTGAATGAAAGGAAACCTTTAACTTTGTGAGGTGAATACATACATCACAAAGTAGTTTCTCAGAGAACTTCCTTCTAGTTTTTATTTTGAGATATTCACTTTTTCGCCATTGGCCTCAATGAGCTCCCAAACGTCCATTTGCAGAATGGACAAAAACAGTGTTTTGAAACTGCTGAATCCAAAGAAATATTCAAGTCCAGGAGATGAATGCACACATCAAAAAGCAATTTCTCATAATGCTTCTTTCTACTTTGTATCTGAAGATGTTTCCTTTTTCATCATAGGCCTTAAGGTGCTCCCAAATATCCCTTTGCAAATACTACAAAAATAGTGTTTCCAAACTGCTGAATGAAAAGAAAAATTTAACTCTGTGAGGTGAATGCACACATCACAAAGCTGTTTGTCAGATAGCATCCTTCTAGTTTTTATCCTGGGATATTCACTTTTTCTCCTTTAGTCTCAATGAGTTCCCAAATATTCATTCGCAGAATGGACACAAACAGTGTTTCCAAACTATGGAATCCAAAGGAAGGTTTAACTCTGTGAGATGAATGCACACGTCACAAAGTAGTTTCTCAGAAAGCTTCTTTCTTGTTTTTATTTGAAGATATTTCCTTTTTCACCACAGGTCTCAATGCATTCCCAAATTTCGCTTCTCAGATTCTATAACAACAGTGTTTCCAAACTGCTGAACAAAAAGAAATATTTGACTCGGTGGGATGAATGTATACATCACCAAGCAGATTCTCAGATAGTTTCCTTCTAGTGTTTATCCTGTGATATTAGCTTTTTTGCCATTGGCCTAAGTGAGTTCCAAAATGTCCATTCACAGAATGGACAAAAGCAGTTTTTCCAAACTGCTGAATACAAACAAAGGTTTAACTCTGTGAGATGAATTCACACACCACAAAGCAGTTTCTCAGATGCAACTTTCTAGTCTTTATGTGAAGATCTTTCCTTTTTCACCATAGGCCTCAATGTGCTCATAAATATCCCTTCACAGCTTCTACAATAAAAGTGTATCCAAAGGGCTGAATGAGAAGAAAACTTTAAATCTACTAGATGATTGCACACATCACTAAACAGTTTCTCAGATAGCTTCCTTCTAGTTTTTATCCTGGGATATTTGCTTTTTCTCCATTGACCTCAAGGAGTTCCCAAATGTGTATTTGCAGAATGGACAAAAAAAGGGGGGGTTCCAACCTGATGAATCCAAATAAAAGTTTACCTCTGTGAAATGAATGCACTCATCAACAAAGCAGTTTCTCAGAAAGCTGTTTTCTAATTTTTATTTGAAAATACTTCCTTTGTCATCATTAATCTCAATGCACTGCCAAATTTCCCTTCATAAAATATATAAAAACCGTACTTCCTAACTACTAAATGAAAAGAAAGGTTTAAGTCTTGGAGATGAATGCACACGTCACAAAGCAGTTTCGCAGATAGCTTCCTTCTAGGGTTTGTCTGTGGATATTGGCTTTTTCACCATAGGCCTCAGTGTACTCCCAGAAGTCCATACATAGAATGGACAAAAGCTGGGTTTCCAATCTGCTGAATCCAAAAAAAAGGTTTAACTCTGTGAGATAAAGGCATACATCACAAAGCAGTTTCTCAGAAAGCTTCTTTCTAGTTTTTAATTGAACATATTTCCTTTTTCATCTTAGGCCTCAGTCTTCTCCCGAAGATACCATTGCAGATTCTACAAAAACAGTATTTCCAAACTTCTGAATGATCAGAAAGGTTTAACTCTGCTTGATGAATGCACACATCTGAAAGCAGTTTCTGAGAAAACTTCTTTCTAGTTTTTATCTGAGCACATTTACTTTTTCACCATAGGCCTCAATGCATTCCAAGTATCACTTCACCGATTCTACATACACAGTGTTTCCAAACTGCTGAATGATAAGAAAGGTTTATCTCTGTGGGATGAATACAAACATAACAAAGAAGTATCTCAGATAGCTTCCTTCTAGTTTTTATCCTGGGATATTCACTTTTCTGCCATTGGCCTCAATGAACTCTCAAATGTCCATTCACAGAATGAACAAAAACAATATTTCTTAACATTTGAACCCAAGGACAGTTTTAACACTCTGAGATGAATGCACACCTCACAAAGTAGTATCTCAGAAAGCTTCTTTCTAGTTTTTATCTGAAGATGTTTCCTTTGTCACTATAGGCATCAATACACTCCCAAATGTCCCTTTGCAGATTCTGCAAAAACAGTGTTTCCAAACTCCTTATTTCAGAGAGTTTTAACTCTGTGAGATGAAAGCATACACCACAAAGTGGTTTCTCATAAAGTTTCTACTTTCTATGTGAAGATGATTCCTTTTTCACCATAGGCCTCAATGCGTTCTAAAATATCCCTTCACAGATTCTAGAAAAGCCGTGTTTCCATACTGGTGAATGAGAAGAATGGATTAACTCTGTGAGATGTATGCACACACATTACAAATGGTTTCTCAGATAGATTCCTTCTGGTTCTCATCCTGGGATATTCACTTTTTCACCACTGGCATCAATGAGCTCCCAAATATCCATTCACAGAATAGACAAAAACAGGGTTTCCAAACTGCTGAATTCAAAGAAAGTTATAACTCTGTGTGATGAATGCACACATCACAAAGCAGTTTCTCAGAAATCTTCTGTCTTGTTTTCATCTGTAGATGTTTTCTTTTTCACCATAAGTCTCAAAGTGCTCCCAAATATCCCTTTGCAGGTTCTACAAAAACTGTGTTTCCACACTACTGAATGAAAAGAATGGTTTACCTCTCTGAGAGGAATGAACACATCACAAAACAGTTTCTCAGATAGCTTTCTTCTACTGTTTATTCTGGGATGTTCACTTTTATGCCTATGGCCACAATGAGCTCCCAAATGTCCATTCACAGAATGGACAAAAGCAGTTTTTCCAAACTGCTGAATCCAAAGAAATATTTAAGTCCAGGAGATGAATGCACACATCACAAAGCAGTTTCTCAGAAAGCTTCTTTCTACGTTTAACTGAAGATGTTTTATTTTCACCATAGTCCCCAATGCATTCCCAAATAATCCTTCACAGATTTTATGAAATCAGTCATTTCAAACCACTGAATGAAAAGAAAGGTTTAACTCTGTGATATTAATTCACAAACCACAAAGTAGTTTCTCAGATAGTTTCCTTCTAGTTTTTATCCTGGGATATTTGCTTTTTCGCCATTGGCTTCAGTAAGCTACGAATTGTCCATTTGTAGAATGAAGAAAAACAGTGTTTCCACACTGCTTAATCCAATGAAAAATTTAACTCTATGAGATGAATGCACCCATCAAAAAGCAGCATCCCAGAAAGCTTCTTTCTAGTTTTTAACTCAAGAGGATTCCTTCTTCATGACAGGCCCCAAAGTGCTCCCAAAAATCCCATTGCAAATTCTACAAAAATACCATTTCCAAACTGCTGTATGAAAAGTACGGTTTAAGTCTGCTAGATGAATGCACACATCTCAAAGTGGTTTCTCAGATAGCGTCCTTCTGGTTTGTTTCCTGAGATATTAGTTTTTTCGACACTGGACTCCTTGGGTTCCCAATATCCATTTGCACAATGGACAAAAACAGTTTTTTCTAAAAGAATAATGCAAAGAAAGGTTTAACCTTGTGACATAAATGTACACATCACAAAGCAGTTTCTCAGAAAGCAAAGAAGCTTTTAGGGAAGCTAGCTTTTATCTGAAGATGTTTGCTTTTTCACAAAAGGCCTCAATATGATTCCAAATATCTCTTTGCCGATTCTATAAAAATAGTGTTTGTATACTGCTGAATGTAAGAAAGTGTTAACTCTGTGAGATGAATGCACACATCACAAAGCAGTGTCTCAGAAAGCTTCTTCTAGTTTTTATCTGAAGATGTTTATTTTTTCACCATTGGCCTCATTGTGCTCCGAAATATCCCCATGCAGATACTACAAAAACAGTGTTTCCAAATTGCTAAATGAAAACAGAGGTTTAAGACTGTGAGATGAATGCTCACATTACAAAGCGTTTTCTGAGATAGCTTTTTTTGTGGTGTTCATTTTTTGGATATTCTCTTTTTCACCATTGGCCTCAATGAGTTCCCAAATGTTCATTCACAGAATGGACAAAGACAGTGCTTCCAAACTACTGAATTGAAAGAAAGGTTTAACTCTGGGAGATGAAGGCCTGCATCACAAAGCAGATTTTGAGAATGTTTCTTTCTACGTTTATCCCAAGATGTTTACTTTTTTACCATATGCCCCAACACACTCCTTAACTACCCTTTGCAGATTGCACAGAAATAGTGTTTCCAAACTGCTTAAGGGAAAGAAAGTTTTAACTCTGTGAGATTAATTCTCAAACCACAAAACAGTCTCTCAGATAGCTTCCTTCCAGTTTTTATCCTGGGATATTTGCTTTTCTCCCATTGGCTTTAATAAGCCTCCAAATGTCCATTCACAGAACGAACACAAACTATGTTTCCAAACTGCAAAATCCAAAGAAATGTTTAAATCTGTGAGATAAATGCACACATCAAAAGGCAGTTTCACAGAAAGTTTCTTTCTAGTTTTCATCTGAAGATATTTCCTTTCTCACCTTAGACCTCAATGTTCTTTCAAATACCTCTCGCAGATTCTACAAAAACAGTGTTTCCAAATTGCTGAATGAAAAAGAAAGTTTTAACTCTGTGAGATGAATGCACACATCACAAAGTGGTTTCTCAGACTACTTCCTTCTAGTTTTTATACTGGCATATTCACTTTTTCACTATTTTTCTCAATGAGCTCCCAATTGACCCTTAATGGACAAAACCAGTGTTTCCAGAGTGCTGAATTGAAAGAAAGGTTTAACCCTGTGAGATGAATGCACACATAACACAGCAGTTTATCAGAAAGCTTCTTTGTAGTTTTTATTTGAAGGTGTTTCCTTTTTCACCCTAAGCATCAATGCACTCCTGAATATCACTTTAGAGATACACAAAAACAGTGTTTCCAAATGGCTGAATGATAAAAAAAAAGTGTTTAACCCTGTGAAGTGAATTCATTATCACAAAGCTGTTTCTCAAATATCTTCCTCTGACTTTTTATCCTGGGATATTTGTTTTTTTGCCATTGGCCTCCATGAAATGAATGGACAAAAACAGTGTTTACAAACTGCTGAATGAAAAGAAAGATGTAACTCTATGAGATGAATGCTGACATCGCAATGTGTTTTCTCAGAGAAATTCCTTCTAGTTTCTATCCTGGAATATTTGTTTTTACATCATTTGCTTCATTGAGCTCCGAAATGTCCATTGGAAGAATGGAGAAAAACAGTGTTTCCAAACTGTAGAATACAAAGAAAGGTTTAACTCTGTGAGATGAATGAACCCATCACAAAGCAGTTTCTCACAAAGCCTCCTTCTAGTCTTTAACTGAAGATGTTTCCTTTTTCACTGTGGGCCTCAACACACTCCCAAAAATCCCTTTGCAAATTCTACACAAACATTTCTTCCAAACTGCTGAATGAAAAGAAAGGTTTAAGTCTGTGAGATGAATGCACACATCCCAAAGCAGTATATCAGATAGGGTCATTCTAGTTTTTATCCTGGAATATTGACTTTTTCACAATTGGCCTCAATGAAATCCAAAGCGTCCATTTGCAGAATGGCAAAAAAAGACTCTTTTCAAACTTTTGTATCCAAAGAAATATCTAATTTCCAGATTCTGAGTTGAATCCACACATCACAAATAAGTTTCTCAAAAAGCTTCTTTCTAGTTTTTATTTGAAGATGTTTCTTTTTTCACCATAGTCCTCAATGCACTCCCAAATATCCCCTCACAGATTCTACAAAACAGATTTTGCAACCTGCTGAACAAAAAGAAAGGTTTAACTCTGTGAGATAAATGCACACATCACAAAGTGGTTTCTCAGATAGCTTCCTTATGGTTTCTTTCCTGAGATATTTGCTTTATCTCCACTCACTACTATGAGCTCTGAGATGTCCTTTTGCAGAATGGACATAAGCAATGTTTCCAAACTACTGAATCCAAAGACAGATATAAATTCCTGAGTTGAATGCACACATCACAAAAAATTGCTCAGAAAGTTTCTTTCTAGTTTTTATCTGAAGTTGTTTCTATTTTCACCATGGGCCTCAATGAGTTCCCAAATATCCCTTCACAGATTGCACTAGAACAGTTTTTCCAAACTGCTGAATGAAAACAAAAATTTACGTCTGTGAGATTAATGCACACGTCACAAAACAGTTTCTCAGGGAGACTCCTTCTAGTTTCTATCCTGAGATATTTGCTATTTTTGCCATTGACCTCAACAAGGTACAAACTGTCCATTTTCAGAATGGACAAAAGCAGTATTTCCAAACTTCTGAATCCAAAGAAAGGTTTAGCTCAGTGAGGTGAATGCACACATCAAAAAGCAGTTTCTCAGAAAGCTTGTTTCTAGTTTTTATCTGAATTTATTTCCTTTTCCTCCATAGGCTTAAATGTGATAATATCCCTTCCCAGATTCCAAAAAAACATTATTTCCAAACTGCTAATTGAAAAGAATGGTTTATCACATTGAGATGAATGCACATGTCACAAAGCAGCTTCTCAGAGAGCTTCCTTTTAGTTTTCAATATGTGATATTCCCTTTTTTGCCATTGGACCCAACGAGCTCTGAAATATCCATTCCCAGAATGGACAAAAAGTGTGTTTCTAACTGCTGAATCCAAAGAATGATTTAACTCTGTGAGATGAATGCACACATCACAAACAGGTTCCCTAAAAGATTCTTTCTCGTTTTTGCATGAAGATGTTTCCATTTCACCATGGGCATAAATGAGTTCCAAATATCCCTTCACAGATTCTACAAAAGCAGTCTTTCCAAACTGTTCCAAAAGAACAGTTTACCTCTGTGAGATGAATTCACAGATCACAAAACGGTTTCCAGATAGCTTCCTTCTAGTTTTATCCTGGGATAATTGCTTTTTCAATATTGGCCTTGATGAGCTCCCAAATGTCCATTCGCAGAATGGACAAGAGCAGTGTTTTGAAACTTCTGACTCCAAATAAAGGTTTAAATCTGTAAGATAAATGCACACATCACAAAGCAGTTTCTCAGAAAGCTTCTTTCTGTTTTTTTATCTGAATATATTATCATTTTCACCATAGGCCTCAATGCACTTCCAAATATGCCTTTGCAGATTCTGAAAAACATTGTTCCCAAACTGCTGAAGGAAAAGAAACGTTTAACTCTGCGAGATGAATTCACACATCACAAAGTAGTTTCTCAGACACATTCCTTCTAATTATGATCCTGGGATATTCCCTTCTTCACCGTTGGCCACAATGAGCTCCCAAATGTCTATTCTCACAATGGACAAAAAGAATCCTTCCAATCTACTGAATAAATAGAAAGGTTTAACTCTGTGAGATGAATGCACACATCACAAAGTGGTTTCTCAGATTCTTTCTCGTTTTTATCCTGGAAAATTAGCTTTTTTGCCTTTGTCTCAATGAGCCCCAAATGGCCATTCACAAAATAGGCAAAAACAGTGTTTCCAAACTGCAGAATCCAAGAGAGGTTTCACTCTATGAGATGAATGCACACTTCACAAAGCAGTTTCTCAGAAAGCTTCTTTCTAGTTTTTATCTGAAGTAGTTTTCTTTTTCACCCTAGGCTTCCATGAGCACACAAATATCCCTTTGCAGATTCTACAAAAACAGTGTTTCCAAATTGCTAAATGAAAATAATGGTTTAACTCTGCCAAGTGAATGCACACATCACAAAGTGGTTTTTCAGATAGCTTCCTTCCAGTTTTTATCCTGAGTTATTCGCTTTATCACCATTGGACTCAATGAACACCAAATTGTCCATTCACAGAATGAACAAAAACAATGTTTCCAAACTGCTGAATCAAAAGGAAGGTTTAATCTGTGAGATTAATGCACACATCACCAAGTAGTTTATCAGATAGTTTCCTTCTGGTTTTTATCCTGGCATATTGGCTCTTTCACCATTGGCCTTAACAAGCTCCCCAATGTCCATTTTCAATGGACACAAACAGTGCTTACAAACTGCTGAATCCAAAGAACGGATTAAGTCTATGAGGTGAATGCTCACATCACAAAGCAGTTTCTCAGAAAGTTTCTTTGTAGTTTTTGTCTGAAGTTGTTTCTTTTTCACCGTAGGTCTCAATACGATCCCAAATAAGCCTTCGCAGTTTCCACAAAAACTGTTTCCAAACTACTGAATGAAAAGAAAGGTTTACCTCTCTAAGGTGAATGCATGCAACATGTACCGGTTTCTCAGAGAGCTTTCTTCTAGTTTTCATCCTGGCATATTCTTTGTCGCCACAGCCTCAAAGAGCTCCAAAATGTCCATTGGCAGAATGGACGAAAAGAGTGTTTCCAAACTGCTGAATCCAAATAAAGCTTTAACTCTTTGAGATGAATGCACACATACAAAGCAATTTTCTCAGAATGCTTCTTTCTAGTTTTTATCTGAGGGCATTTACTTTTTCATCATAGACCTCAATGGGATCCCAAATACCCCTTCACAGATTCTACAAAAACTGTTTTTCAAACTGCTGAATGAAAAAAAAAGATTTAAGTCTGTGAGATGAATGCACACATAGCAAAGCCGTTTCTCAGATAGCTTCCTTCTAGTTTTATCCTGGGATATTCCCTTTTTCACCATTGACCTCATTGAGTTACCAAATGTGCATTTGCAGAATGCACAAAAACAGTGTTTCCAAACTGTTGAATCTGAAGAGAGTTTTCCTCTGTGAGAAGAATGCACACATCACAAACCAGTTTCTCAGAAAGTTTCTTTCTCATTCTTTTTTTTTATTATTTATTTATTTATTTATTTATTTTATTATACTTTAAGTTCTAGGGTACATGTGCATAACGTGCAGGTGTGTTACATATGTATACTTGTGCAATGTTGGTGTGCTGCACCCATCAACTCGTCAGCACCCATCAATTCATGATTTATATCAGGTATACTGAAGATGTTTCCTCATTCACCATAGGCCTCCATGTGCTTCAAAATATCCCTTCACAGATTCTAAAAAAATGGTTTCCCAACTGCTGAATGAAAAGAAAGGTTTAACTCTGTGATATGAATGCATACATCACAAATCATTTTTTCAGATAGCTTCCTTCTTGTTTTTACCCTGGGATATTCGATTTTTCACCCTTGGCCTCAATGACCACCCAAATTTCCATTCACAGAACGGACAAAAACAATGTTTCCAAACTGCTGAATTCTAAGAAAGGCTTAATTCTGAGAGACGAATTCACACATCTCAAATAAGTTTCTCAGAAAGCCTCTTTCTAGTTTTTATCTGAAGATGTTTCCTTTTCCACTGTAGGCCTCAATGCACTCCCAAACATCCATTTGCAGATCCTTCAAAACCATTCTTTACAAACTACTGAATTAAAATAAAAGTTTTACTCTGTGAGATGAATGCACACATCACAAAGTGGTTTCTCAGAGAGCTTCCTTCTAGTTTTTATCCTGGGATGCTCACTTTTTCACAATTCGGCTCAATGAGCCCCAAAATGTCCATTTGGGGAAATGGACAAAAACAGCATTTCCTAACTGCTGAATCTGAAGATTGGTTTATCTCTGTGAGATGAAAGAACACCTCTCAAAGCAGTTTCTCAGAAAGCTTTCTAGTAATTATATGAAGATGTTCTTTCTTGTTTTTATCCTGGGATATTAGCTTTTTCACACTATGCCTCAATTCACTCCAAAATATCCCTTTGCAGATTCTACAAAAACAGTGTTTCCAAGCTGCTGAATGAAAAGAAAGTTTTCACTCTGCGAGATTACTGCACACATCACATAGTGGTTTCCCAGGTAGTTTTCTTCCAGTTTCTATTCTGGGATATTCGCTTTATCGCCATAGGCCTCAATGAGCTCTGAAATGTCCATTCGCAATATGGACATAAACAGTGCTTTCAAACTGCTGAATCCAAAGAAATGTTTAATTCTCTGACATGAATGCCCACATCACAAAGCTGTTTCTCAGAATGTTTCTTTCTAGCTTTTATCTGAAGACATTTCCTTTTGCACCATAGTCCTCAATGTGCTCCCAAATATCCCTTTGCAGATTCTACAAAAACAGCATTTACAAACAGCTGAATGAAAATAAGGGTTTACCTCTTTGATATGAAGGCACACATTACAGTGCAGTTTCTCAGATAGCTTCCTTATAGTTTTTGTAATGAGATATTCACTTTTTTACCATTGGCCTCAATGAGCTCCAGAATGTCCAGTTTCAGAAGGGACAAAAACAGTGTTTCCAAAGTGCTAAATCCAAGGATAGTTTTAACTCTGTGAGTTGAATGTACACATCACATAGCAGATTCTCACAAAGCTTCTTTCTACTTTTTATCTGAAGCTGTTTCCTTTCTCACAGTAGGTCTCAATGCGCTCTCAAATAAGCCTTTGCAGTTTTTACAAAAACAGTGTTTACAAACTGCTGAATAAAAATAACAGTAACAGTTTAACTCTGCAATGTGAATGCACACATCACAAAGCAGTTTCTCAGACAGCTTCCTGCTAATTTTTATCAAGGATACTCACTTTTTCATCACTGGCCTCAATGAGATCCAAAATGTATATTCACAGAATGGACCAAAATTGTTTTTCTAAACTGCTGAATCCCAGGAAAGGTTAAACTTTGTGAGATAAATACACCAATCACAAAGCATTTTCTCAGAAAACTTCTTCCTTGTTTTTCATTAGAAGGTGTTTCCTTTTTCACAATAGGTCTCAATGAGCAACCAAATAAACATTTGCAATTTCGAGAAAAACAGTGTTTCCAAACTACAGAATGAAAAGAAAGTTTTATCTCTGCAAGATGAATGCACACTTTACAAAGCAGTTACTCAAATAGTTTCCTTCGAGTTTTTATCCTGAGATATTTGCTTTTTCACTATTGACATCAATGAGTTCCCAAATGTCCTTTTACAGAATGGACAAAACCAACCAGTGTTTCCAAACCACTGAAATGAAAGAAAGTTTTAGCACTGTGAGATGAATGCACTCATCATAAAAACGCTTCTCAGAAAGCTTCTTTCTAGTTTTTATCTGAAGATGTTTCCTTTTTCACCATAGGCCTCAATGTGCTCCCAGACATCCCTTCGCAGATTATAAAAAACCGATTTGTCCAAGTTTCTCAGTCAAAACAACTGTTTAACACTGTGAGATGAATGCACACATAACAAAGCAGTCATTCTGAGAAATCATCTTTCTGCTTTTTATCTGAAGATATTTGCTTTTTCACTTTAGGCCTCAATGCTTTCCCAAATATGCCTTCACAGTTTCTACAAAAACAGTGTTTCCCAAGTGCACAGCCTAAAGAAAGGTTTAACTCTGTGAGGTGAATGCACACATCACAAACGAGCTTCTCAGAAAAATTTTCTAATTTTTATCTTAGGACATTTCCTTTTTTACCATAATCCTCAATATGCTCCCAAATATTACTTTGCAGATTCTACAAAACAGTGTTTCCAATCAGCTGAATGAAAAGAAAGATTTCATGCTGTGAGGTGAATGCACACATCACAGAGCTGTTTCTTAGACAGCTTCCTTCTAGTTTTTATACTGGGATATTCCCTTTCCTGCAACTGGCCTCAATGAGCTCAGAAATGTCCATTCACAGAATGGACAAAATCAGTGTTTCAAAACTGCTGAATCCAAACAAAGGTTTAACTTTGTGAGATGAATGCACACAACACAAAGCAGTTTCTCAGAAAGCTTCTTTCTAGTTTTTATCTGAAGATGTTTCCTTTTTCACCATAGGCCTCAATGGACTCTGAAATATGCCTTCACAATTTCTACAAAAACAGTGTTTCCAAACTGCTGAATGAAAGAAAGGTTTACCTCCACAAGGTGAATGCCCACATCACAAAGCAGTTTCTCAGAAAGCTTTCTAGTTTTTATCTGAAGATATTTTATTTTTCAAAATAGGCCTCAATGAGCTCCCAAATATCCCTTCACAGATTCTACAGAAACAGTTTTTCCAAGCTGTTAAGTTAAAAGAACAGTTTATCTCTGTGATTTGAATGCACACATCACAAAGCAGTTTCTCAGAAATCTTCTTTATAGCTTTTATCTGAAGATATTTCCTTTTTCACCAAAGGCCTCAATATTTTTCCAAATATGCCTTCAATGATTCTACAATAACAGTGCTTCCAAAGTGCACTATCTGAGGGAAGGTTTAACTCTGTGAGAAGAATGCACACATTGCAAAACAGTTTCTCAAAAACTTCTTACCAGTTTTTGTCTTAAGATGTTACCTTTTTCAACATAGGTCTCAATGTGCTCCCAAATATCCGTTTGTGTATTCTTCAAAAACACTATTTTCAAACTGCGAATTGAAAAAGAAAAGTTAAATTCTGTGAGAATGCACACATCACAAAACGTTTTCACAGATTGTTTCCTTCTAGTATTTATCCTGGCAAATTGACGTTTTCACCTTTGTCATCAATGAGCTCCAGAATTTCTATTTGCACAATGGACAAAAACATTGTTTCCAAACCACTGAATACAAAGAAAGGTAAACTCTGTGAGATTAGTGCCCCAATCACAAAGCAATTTCTCAGGAAAATTCTTTCTAGTTTTTATCTGAAGCTGTTTCCTTTTTCACCATAGGCCTCAATGCGATCCCAAATATCCCTTTGCCTATTCTACAAAAACAGTGTTTCCAAACTGCTGAATGTAAAGAAACTTTTAACTTATTAGCTGAAGATGATTCCTTCTTCAACATAGGCCTCAATGCTCTCCCAAATATCCCTTTGAAGATTCTACCAAAACAGTAATTCCAGACTGCTAAATGAAAAGAAGTTTAACTCTGTGAGATGAAAGCAAATATCACAAAACAATTTCTCAAATATGTTTCTTCTAGTTTTTATCTTGCGATATTTGCTTATTAGTCTTTGGCTTCAATGAGCTCCAAAGTGTCCATTTGCAGAATGCTCACAAACAGTATTTCCAAACTGTGGAATCAAAAGAAAGTTTTATCACTGTGAGATGAATGTAAGCATCACAAAGCAGTTTCTTAGAAAGCTCCCGTCTATTTTTTATCTGAAGACATTTCCTTTTTCAACATAGGCCTCAATGAGCTCCCAAATATCCCTTTGTAGATTCTACAAAAACAGTGCTTCCAAATTGCTGGAAAAAGAAAGGTTTAACACTGAATGATGAATCAAACATCTGAAAACGGTTTCTTACATAGATTCCTTCTAGTTTTTATCCTGGGATATTCACTTTTTCTCCATTGCCTCAATGAGCTCAGAAATGTCAATTCACATAATGGACAAAATCAGTGTTTTGAAACTACTGAATCCAAAAAAAGTTTTAACTCAGTGAGATGAATCCACACATCACAAAGCAGTCTCTCAGAAAGCTTCTTTCTAATATTTATCTGAAGATGTTTCCATTTTCAACATAGATGTCAAAGCATTCCCAAATAAGCCCTCACAGTTTCCACAAAATAGTGTTTCCAAACTGCTTAAAGAAAGAAATGTTTTACCTCTGGGAGGTGCATGCACACATCAAAAAGCGGTTTCTCAGATAGCTTCCTTTTAGTTTTTATCGTAGGTTATTCGCTTTTTCTCCATTGGCCTCAATGAGCTCCCAAATGTCGTTTTGCAGAATGGACAAAAACAGTGTTTCCAAACTGCTGAATCTGAAGAAAGGATTAACTATGTGACATGAATGCACACATGAGAAAGTAGTTTCTCAGATAGCTTCTTTCTAGTTTTTATCTGAAGATGCTTCATTTTTGAAAATAGGCCTCAAGGGCTTGCAAATATCCTTACGCAGATTCTAAAAAAACTGTTTTTCCAAGGGGCTCAATGAAAGGAATGGTTTAATTATGTGAGGTGAATGCACACATCACAAAGAAGTTTCTCAGAATTCTTTCTAATTTGTATCTGAAGAATTTTCCTCTTTCACCATAGGTTTCAAGGCTTTCCCAAATGTGCCTTTACAGATTCTACAGAAACAGTGATTCCAAACTGCTGAATCAATAGAAAGGTTTAACTCTGTGAGATGAATGTACACATCACAGAGCAGTTTCTCAGAAAATGTTTTTATTTTAGACATTTGCTTTTTCACTGTAGGCCTCAGTGCACTCCCAAATATCCCTTCTTAGATTCTTCAAAAACACTGTTTCCAAAACTGCTCAATGAAAAGTAAGCTTTAACTCTGCAAGGCGAATCCACACCATACAAAGCTTTTTCGGTGATAGCTTCCTTCTCATTTTAATTCTGGAATATACGCGTTTTCACCTTTGGCTTCAATGAGCTCCCAAATGTCCATTCACACAATGTACAAAAACAGTGATTCCAAATGGCTGAATTGAAAGAAAGATAAATTCTGTGAGATGAATGCTGCCATCACAAAGCAGTTTCTCAGAAATCTTCTTTCTTGTTTTTATCTGAAAATGAGTCCTTTTTCATCATAGGCCTCAATGCAATGCCAAATATTCCTTCACCAATTCTGCAAAAATAGTGTTTGCATACTGCTGAATGTAAAGAAAGTTTTAACTCTGTGAGATGAATTGCACACATCACAAAACAGTGACTCAGAAAGCTTCCTGCTTGTTTCTATCTCAAGATATTTCTTTTTTCAACATTGGCCTCATTGCAATCCTAAACATCCCTTTGCAGATACTACAAAAATAGTGCTTCCAAATTGCTGAATGAAAGAAAGATTTAAGTCTGTGAGATGAATGTTCTTATCACAAAGCAGTATCTGAGATACCTTTTTTCTAGTGTTTATTTTGGGATATTTGCTTTTTCATCATTGGCCTCAATGAGTTTCCAAATGTCCATTCGCAGAATGGACAAAAACAGTGTTTCCAAACTGCTGAATCCAAAGAAAGTTTTAACTCTGTGAGATGAATGCACTCATCACAAATAAGGTTCCCAGAAAGCTTCTTTATAGATTTTATTTGAAGAAGTTTTCTTCTTCATGAAAGGCTCCAATGTGCTCCCAAATATCCCTTCACATATTCTCCAAAAACAGTGCTTCCAAACTGCCGAAGGAAAAGAAAACTTTAAATCTGCAAGATGAATGTACACATCACAATATGGTTCTTCAGAGAGCTTCCTTCCAGTTTCTATCCTAGGATATTCACTTTTTTGTAATTGTCCCCAATGAGCTCCCAAATGTCCATTTACAGAATAGACACAAACAAGATTTCCAAACTGCTGCATCCAAAGAATGGTTTCGCTCTGTGAGATGAATGCACACATCACAAGGCAGTTTAACAGAAAACGTCTTTCTAGTTTTCATCTGAAGGTATTTCCTTTTTCAACTTAAGCCTCAATGATCTTTCAAATACCCCTTGCAGATACTACAAAAACAGTGTTTTCAAATTACTGAATGAAAAGAAATATTTAACTCTGTGAGGTGAATGCACATATTACAAAGTGGTTCTCAGATATATCCCCTCGAGTTTTTGTCCTAGGATATTTGCTTTTTAGCCATTGACCTCAATGAGCTCACAAGTGTCCATTTGCAGAACTCACAAAAAGAGCGTTTGCAAACTATTGAATTAAAAGAAAGGCTAAGCACTTTGAGATGAAAGCACACATCACAAAACAGTTTCTTGGAAGTCTTTTTTCTAGTGTTTATTTGAAGATGTTTCCTTTTTCACCATAGTCTTCAATGTGCTGCAAATATCCCTTCGCAAATTCTACAAAAGCAGCATTTCCAAACTGCTGAATGAAAAGAAAGATTTAACAAGATGGATGTTCATATCACAAAACGTTTTCTCAGATAGCTTCCTTCTAGTTTCTGTCCTTTTATATTTGCTTTTTCACCATTTAATTAAATGAACTCCAAAATGTCCATGGAAGAATGGACAAAAGCAGTGTTTCCAAACTGCAGAATTCAAACAAAGGTTTAACTCTGAAAGATGAATACACGCATCAAAAAACAGTTTCTCCTATAGCTTCCTTCTAGTTTTTACCCTGTGATATTTACGCTTTTGTCTTTGGTCTCAATGAGCTCCCAAACATCCATTCACAGAATGGACAACAGCGTTCCCAAACTATAGAATCCAAAGAAACTTTTAACTCTTTGAGATAAATGAACACATCACAAAGCAGTTTCTCAGAAATCTTCTTTCAAGTTTTTATCTGAAGACCTTTATTTTTCCACCATAGGCCTCAATTTTCTCCCAAATATGCCTTTGTAGATTTTACAGAAACAGGGTTTCCAAAGTATTGAATTTAAAGAAAGCTTTAACTCAGTGACTTGAATGCACACATCATACAGTAGTTTTTCAGAAAATTTCCTTTTGGTTTTTATGTTAAGAGTTTTCCTTTTTTACCACAGGCCTTAATGTGTTCCGAAATATCCCTTTGCAGATTCTTCAATCACACTGTTTACAAACTGCTGAATGAAAAGAAAAGTTTAAATCTGCGAGGTGAATGCACACATCACAAAGCATTTTCACAGATGTAGTCCTTGTAGTATTTATCGTGGGATGTACATACTTTCACCTTAGGCCTCAAAGAGCTCCAAAATGTGCATTGCAAAATGGACAAAAGCAGTGTTTCCAAACCACTGAGTCAAAAGAAAGGTAAACACTGTGAGATAAATGCCCCCATCACAAAGCAATTTCTCAGAAAAAATCTTTCTCGTTTTTATCCAAAGATGTTTCCTTTTTCACCATAGGCTGCAATGCAATCCAAAATGTCCCTTTGCAGACTCTCCAAAGCAGCATTTCCAAACTGCTGAATGTAAAGAAAATATTAACTCTGAGAGATGAATGAACACATCACAAAGCAGTGTCTCAGAAAGCTTCTTTCTAGTTCTTATCTGAAGATATTTCCTTCAATATAGGCCTCAATGTGTTCCCAAATATCCCTTTGCAGATTCTACAAAACAGTTTTTCCAAACTGCAGATAGAAAAGAAATGTTAAACTCTTTGAGATGAATGCACACATCACAAAACAGTTTCTCAGATAACTTCCTTCTAGTTTTAAAGGCACAATATTCACTTTTTTGCCATTGTTCTCAGAGAGCTCCCAAATGTCCATTCGCAGAAACAAACAGTGTTTCCAAACTTCTGAATCCAAATAATAGTTTATCTCTGAGATGAATGCAAGAACCACAAAACAGTTTATCAGAAAGTTTCCTTCTGTATTTTCTCTGAAGATGTTTACTTTTTCAACTTAGTCCTCAATGAGTTCCCAAATATCACTTCACAGATTCTACAAAAACAGTGTTTCCAAACTGCTGAATGAAAAGAAGGGTTTAAAATGGCAAGGTGAATGCACACATCACAAAGGAGTTCCGCAGATAGATTTCTTCCAGTTTTTATCCTGGGATATTCCCTTTTTTGCCATTGACATCAATCAGCTCCCAAATATCCATTTTCAGAATGGACAAAAACTGTATTTCCAAAGAAACAGTTTTCAAAAACTGCTGAATCCAAAGATAGGTTTTACTCTATGAGATGAATGCACACATTACAAAGCAGTTTCCCAGAACGCTTCTTTCTAGTTCTTATTTGAAGAGGTTTACTTTTTCACCATAGGTCGAAATATGCTCCCAAATATTGCTTCACAGACTCTACAAAAATAGTGTTTCCAAACTGCTGAATGAAAGGAAAGTTTTAACTCTGTGAGGTGAATGCACCCATTACAAAATGGTTTCTCAGATAGCTTCTTTCCAGTTTTTATCCTGGGTTATTGCTTTATCTCCATTGGCCTCAATGAGCTCCCAAATGTCGATTTGCAGAATAGAAAAAAAAAGTGCTTCCAAGCTGCTGAATCCAAGGAAAGGGTTAATTATTTGAAATGAATACAAACATGAGAAAGTGGATTCTCAGAAAAGTTCTTTCTAGTTTTTCTTTGAAGACGTTTCATTTTTCAAAATAGGCCTCCAGCGTTCGCAAATATCCCTTCGCAGATTCTAAAAAAACAGAATTTCCTAGTGGCTCAGTCAAAAGAATGGATTAACTCTGTGAGATGAATGCACACATCACTAAATAGTTTCTCAGAATTTTCTTTCTATTTTTATCTGAAAATATTTCTTGTTTCACCATAGGACTCAATGCTCTCCCAAACATGCCTTCACAGATTCTGCAAAAACTGTGTATCCAAACTGCATAATCTAAATAAAGGTTTAACACTGTGAGATGAATGCACATATCACAGAACAGTTTCTTGGAAAACTTCTTTACATTTTTGTCTTAAGACATTTCCTTTTTCATGATGGGTCTCAATGTGCTTCCAAATATCCCTTCACAGATTCTTCAAAAACAGTGTTTCCAAACTGTGGAATGAAAAGAAAGGTTTAACTATGCATGGTGAATGCACACATCACAAAGCATTTTCACAGAAGTCTTCCTTCTAGTTTTTATCCTCGGATATTTTCTTCTTTGCTATTGGCCTCAATTAACTCCCTAAAGTCCATTCACACAATGTGCAAAAACAGTGATTCCAAACCACTGAATCCAAAAAAAGGTAAACTTTGTGAGATGAATGTCCACATCTGAAAGCAATTTCTCAGAAAGCTTCCTTCTAGTTTTTATCTGAAGATGTTTCCTTTTTCACCATAAGCCTCATGCAATTCCAATATCCCTTTGCTGATTCTACAGAAATAGTGTTACCATACTGCTGAATGTAAAGAAAATTTTAACTCTGTGATATGAATGTACACATCACAAAGCGGTGTTTCAGAAAGGTTCTTTCTAGTTTTTATCTGAAGATGTTTCCTTCTTCAATGTAGGCCTCAATGTGCTCCCAAATATTCCTATGTAGGTACCACAAAAAGAGTTTGTCCAAACTTCAGAATGAAAAGAAAGGTTTAACTCTGTGAAGTGAAGGCACACATCACAAAGCAGTTTCTCAGGTACCTTCCTTCTAATACTTATGCTATGATATTAAGTTTGTCTCCATTTGTCTTTATGAGCTCCCACATGTCCATTCAAAAATGGACTAAAACAGTGTTGTGACCGGGAGCAAGATGGTCGAATAGGAACAGCTCCAGTCTCCAACTCCCAGCACGAGTCACACAGAAGACCGGTGATTCCTGCAGTTTCAAATGAGCCTCTGCTGCTGATACCTAGGCAAACAGGGTGTGGAGTGGACCTCAAGCAATCTCCAACAGAACTACAGCTGAGGGTCCTGAGTGTTAGAAGGAAAACTATCAAACAGGAAGGACACCCACATCAAAACCCCATCAGTACATCACCATCATCAAAGACCAGAGGCAGATAAAACCACAAAGATGGGTAAAAAGCAGGGCAGAAAAGCTGGAAATACAAAAATAAACAGCGCATCTCCCCCTACAAAGGAATGCAGCTCATCGCTAGCAATGCATCAAAGCTGGATGGAGAATGACTTGACGAGATGAGAGAAGAAAGTTTCAGTCCATCAAATTTCTTAGAGTTAAAGGAGAAATTATGTACCCAGTGCAAAGAAACTAAAAATCTTGAAAAAAGTGTGGAAGAATTGATAACTAGAAAAATTAAGGCAGAGAAGGTCATAAACGAAATGACAGAGATGAAAACCATGATATGAGAAATATGTGACAAATGCACAAGATTCAGTAACCGACTCGATCAACTGGAAGAAAAAGTATCAGCGATTGAGGATCAAATGAATGAAATGAATCAAGAAGAGAAACCAAAAGGAAAAAGAAGAAAAAGAAATGAACAAAGCCTGCAAGAAGTATGGGATTATGTAAAAAGACCCAATCTACTTCTGATTGGGGTGCCTGAAAGTGAAGGGGAAAATGGAACCAAGTTGGAAAACACTCTGCAGGATATCATCCAGGAGAACTTCCCCAACCAAGTAGGGCAGGCCAACATTCAAATTCAGGAAATACAGAGAACACCACAAAGATAATCCTTGAGAAGAGCAACTCTAAGGCACATAACTGCCAGATTCACCAAAGTTGAAATGAAGGAAAAAGTCTTAAGGGCACCAGGAGAGAAAGGTCGGGTTACCCACAAAGGGAAGCCCATGAGACTAACAGCAGATCTCTTGGCAGAAACTCTACAAGCAAGAAGAGAGCTGGGGACAATATTCAACGTACTTAAAGAAAAGAATTTTAAACCCAGAACTTTATATCCAGCCAAATTAAGTTTCATAAATGAAGGAGAAATAAAATCCTTTACAGATAAGCAAATGCTTAGAGATTTTGTCGCCACCAGGCCTGCCTTACAAGAGACCCTGAAGGAAGCACTAAACATGGAAAGGAACAACCACTACCAGCCATTGCAAAAACATGCAAAACGTAAAGACCATGGAGGTGAGGAAGAAACTACATCAAATAACGAGCAAAATAACCAGTTAATATCATAATGGCAGGATCAAGTTCACACGTAACAATATTAACCTTAAATGTAAATGGACTAAATGCTCCAATTAAAAGACACAGACTGGCAAACTGGATAAAGACTCAAGACCCATCAGTCTGCTGTATTCAGGAGACCCATCTCACATGCAGAGACATACATAGGTTCAAAATAAAGGGATGGAGGAAGATCTACCAAGAAAATGGAGAACAAAAAAAGCAGGGGTTGAAATCCTAGTCTCTGATAAAACAGACTTTAAACCATCAAAGATCAAATGACAAAGAAGGCCATTACATAATAGTAAAGGGATCAATTCAACAGGAAGAGCTAACTATCCGAAATATATATGCACCCAATACAGGAGCACCCAGATTCATAAAGCAAGTCCTTGGAGACTTGCAAAGAGATGTAGACTCCCATGAAATAATAATGGGAGACTTCAACACCCTATGGTCAACATTAGACAGATCAACGAGACAAAAAGTTAACAACAATATCCAGGAATTGATCTCATCTCTGCACCAAGCAGACCTAATAGACACCTATAGAACTCTCCATCCCAAATCAACAGAATATACATTCTTTTCAGCACCACATGACACTTACTCCAAAATTGACCACATAATTGGAAGTAAAGCACTCCTCAGCAAATGCACAAGCACAGAAATTATAACAAACAGTATCTCAGACCAGAGTGCAATCAAACCAGAACGCAGGACTAAGAAACTCAATCAAAACCGCTCAACTACATGGAAACGGAACACCCCGCTCCTGAATGACTACTGTGTACATAACGAGATGAAGGCAGAAATCAAGATGTTCTGTGAAACCAATGAGAACAAAGATACAACATACCAGAATCTCTGGGACACATTTAAAGCAGTGTGTAGAGGGAAATTTATAGCACTAAATGCCCACAAGAGAAAGCAGGAAAGATCGAAAATTGACACTCTAACATCACCATTAAAAGAACTGGAGAAGCAAGAGCAAACACATTCTAAAGCTAGCAGAAGGCAAGAAATAACTAAGATCAGAGCAGAACTGAAGGAGATAGACACACAAAAAACCCTCCAAAAAATCAATGAATCCAGGAGTTGGTTTTTGAAAAGATCAACAAAATTGACAGACTGCTAGCAAGACTAATAAAGAAGAAAGGAGAGAAGAATCAAATAGATGCAATAAAAAATGTAAAAGGAGATACCACCACTGACCCCACAGAAATACAAACCACCATCAGAGAATACTATAAACACCTCTATGCAAATAAAGTCGAAAATCTAGAAGAAATGGATAATTTCCTGGACACTTACACTCTTCCAAGACTAAACCAGGAAGAAGTTGAATCCCTGAATAGAACAATAGCAGGCTCTGAAATTGAGGCAATAATTAATAGCCTACCAACCAAAAAAAGTCCAGCACCAGATGGATTCACAGCTGAATTCTACAAGAGGTACAAGGAGGAGCTGATACCATTTCTTCTGAAAATATTACGATCAATTGACAAAGAGGGAATCCTCCCTAACTCATTTCATAAGGCCAACGTCATCATGATACCAAAGACTGGCAGAGACACAACAACAACAACAAGTTTTAGACCAATGTCCCTGATGAACATTGATGCAAAAATCCTCAATAAAATACTGGCAAACCGGATACAGCAGCACATCAAAAAGCTTATCCACCATAATCAAGTGAGCTTCAACTCTGAGATGCAAGGCTGGTTCAACATTCACAAATCAATAAACGTAATCCAGCATATAAACAGAACCAAAGACAAGAACCACATGATTATCTCAATA
>NW_012119822.1:467543-467911 GCF_000951035.1 Colobus angolensis palliatus | reverse complement strand
GAACAAAATACCTAGGAATCCAACTTACAAGGGATGTAAAGGACCTCTTCAAGGAGAACTACAAACCACTGCTCAGTAAAGTAAAAGAGGACACAAACAAATGGAAGAACATACCATGCTCATGGATAGGCAGAATCAATATCCTGAAAATGGCCATACTGCCCAAGCTTATTTATAGATTCAATGCCATCCCTATCAAGCTACCAATGAGTTTCTTCACAGAATTGGAAAAAACGGCTTTAAAGTTCATATGTAACCAAAAAAGAACCCGCATTGCCAACACAATCCTAAGTGAAAAGAACAAAGCTGGAGGCATCATGCTACCTGACTTCAAACTATACTACAAGGCTACAGTAACCAAAACAGCA
>NW_012119822.1:467212-467493 GCF_000951035.1 Colobus angolensis palliatus | reverse complement strand
AAAAGAACAAAGCTGGAGGCATCATGCTACCTGACTTCAAACTATACTACAAGGCTACAGTAACCAAAACAGCAGGGTACTGGTACCCAAACAGAGATATAGACCGATGGAACAGAACAGAGTCCCAGAAATAATACCACACATCTACAGCCATCTGATCTTTGACAAACCTGAGAGAAACAAGAAATGGGGAAAGGATTCCCTATTGAAAAAATGATGCTGGAAGAATTGGCTAGCCATAAGTAGAAAGCTGAAACTGGATCCTTTCCTTACTCCTTATA
>NW_012119822.1:460650-466351 GCF_000951035.1 Colobus angolensis palliatus | reverse complement strand
CGTATGTTTATTGCAGCACTATTCACAATAGCAAAGACTTGGAATCAACCCAAATGTCCATCAGTGACAGACTGGATTAAAAAAATGTGGCACCTATACACCATGGTATACTATGCAGCCATAAAAAAGGATGAGTTTGTGTCCTTTGTAGGGACATGGTTGCAACTAGAAACCATCATTCTCAGCAAACTATCACAAGAACAGAAAACCAAACACCACAAGTTCTCACTCATATGTGGGAACTGAACAATGAGATCACTTGGACTTGAGAAGGGGAACATCACACACCGGGGCCTATCATGGGGAGGGAGGAGGGGTAGGGATTGCATTGGGAGTTATACCTGATGTAAATGACGAGTTGATGGGTGTTGACGAGTTGATGGGTGCAGCACACCAACATGGCAAATGTATGCATATGTAACAAATCTGCACGTTATGCACATGTACCCTAGAACTTAAAGTATAATTATCATAATAAAAAAGACAAGAAAATAAATAAACAAATGAATAAAACAGAGTTGTCAAAATTCTGCATCCAAAGAATGGTTTCATTCTGTGAGATGAATGCATGCATCACAAAGCACTTTCTCAGAAACCTTCCTTCTATTTTTTATCTGAAGACATTTCCTTTGTAAACTTAGTCCTCAATGAGCTCCCAAATATCACTTCACAGATTCTACAAAAGCAGTGTTTCTAAACTGTAAAGAAAGGTTTAAATATGCAAGGTGAATGTACTCATTACAAAGATCGTTCTCAGATAGATTCCTTCTAGTTTTTATACTGGGATATTCGCTTTTTCTCTAATGGCCTCAATGAGATCCCAAATGTCCATTAGCAGTCAATATCCATTAGAGGCCAATGGCGATAAAGCAAATAAATCAGGATAAAAGCTAGAAGGAAGCTATCTGAAAAATCACTTAGTGATGTGTGCATTCACCTTGCAGATTTAAACATTTATTTTCATTCAGCAATTTGTAAACACTGTTTTTCCAGAATCTAGGAAGGAATATTTGTGAGTGCATTGAGGCCTAAGGTGAAAAAAGAAAAAAAAAACTACTTCAGACAAAAACTAGAAAGATGCTTTCTGAGAAAAGCTTTGTGATGTTTGCATTCATCTCACAGAGTTAAATTTTTCTTTGGATTCAGCATTTGAGAAACACTGCTTTTGTAAAATCTGTGAAGGGATATTTGGAAGTGCATTGAGGCCTATGGTGAAATAGGAAACATCTTCAGATAAAATTTAGAAAGAAGTTCTTGAGGAAGTTGCGTTGAGGTGTTCACATTCATTCCATGAAGTTAAACCTTTCTTTGGAATCAGCTATTTGGAAACACTGTTTTTTGTCCATTCTGCAAATGGACCTTTGGGAACTCGCTGAGGCCAATGGTGAAAAAACGAATATCCAAGAACAAAAATTAGAGGGAAGCTATCTGAGAAACTGCTTTGTGACATGTGCATTCATCTCACAGAGATAAACATTTCTTTTCCTTCAGTAGTTGTAAAGCACTTTATTTAAGTATCTTCACAGGGATATTGGGGAGTGCTTTGAGGCCTATGGTGAAAAAGGAAACATGTTCACATAAAAGCTAGAAAGAAGTTTTCTGAGAGACTACTTTGTGATATGTGCTTTCATCTCACAGAGTTGAAATTTTCTTTTGATTCAGCAGTTTGGAAACACAGCTTTTCTCCCTTCTGAGAATGGATATTTGAGAGCTCATTAAGGCCAATAGCGAAGAAGTGAATATCCTAGAATAAAAAATAGAAGAAAACTATCTGAGAAACCAGTTTGTGATGTGTGCATTCACCTGGCAGAATTAAACCTTTCTTTTTCTTCAGCAGTTTGGAAACACTGTTTTTCCAGAATCTGCAAAGGAATATCTGTGAGTGCATTGAGGCCTAGGGTGAAAAAGGAAACTACTTCAGATAAAAATCAGAAAGAAGCTTTCTGAGAAACTGCTTTGTGATGTGTACATTCAACTCACAGAGTTAAAACTATCCCTGGATTCAGCAGTTTGTAAGCACTGCTTTTGTATAATCTTCAAAGGGATGTTTGGTAACATACTGAGGCCAATGGTGAAATAGGCTACATCTTGAGATTAAAAAGGAGAAAGAACCTTTGTGAGAAACTGCTGTTGATGTGTGCATTCATATCACAAAATTAAACCAGTTTGGAAACACTGTTTTTGTCCATTCTGCTAATGGACATTTGGGAGCTCACTGAGGACAATGGCAAAAAAAAGAATATCCCAGGATAAAAACTAGAAGAAAGCTATCTGAAAAACCACTTTTTGACGTCTGCATTCATCTCACAGAGTTACATTTTTCTTCTCATTCAGCAGTTTGGAAACACTGTTTTTGTAGGATATGCAAAGGGATATTTGAGAGTGCATTGAGGCCTCTAGTGAAAAAGGAAACATTGTCAGATAAAAAGCAGACAGAAGCTTTGTGAGAAACTACTTTGTGATGTGTGCATTCACCTCACAGAGTTTAATGATACTTTGGAATCAGCAGTTTGGAAACACTGTTTTTGTCCATTGTGCAAATGGATATTTTGTAGCTCACTGAGGTCAATGGCAAATAAGTGAATATCCCAGGATTAAAACTACAAGAAAGCTATCTGAGAAACCACTTCACATTGTGTCCATTCACCTGGCAGAGCTAAACCTTTCTTTCCATTCAACAATTTGGAAACACGACTTTTCCAGAATCTGCAAAGGGATATTTGGCAGTACACTGAGGCCTGTGGTGAAAAAAGGGAACATATCAGAACAAAAACTAGAAGGAAGCTATATGAGAAACCACTTTGTGGTGTGTGTATTCATCTCACAGAGTCAAATCTTTCTTCTCATACAGCAGTTTGCAAACACTGTTCTTGTAGTATCTGTGAAGTTATATTTGAGAGTGTGTTGAGGCCTATGGTGAAAAAGGAAACATTTTCATATAAAAAGTAGAAAGACGTTTTCTGAGAAACTGCTTTGTGATGTGCGCATTTGTCTCATGGAGGTAAACTATTCTTTGGAATCAGCAGTTTGAAAAAACTGCTTTGTGAAATCTGTGAAGGGAAATTTGGGGGCACATTGAGCCCTAGGAGAAAAAGTGAACATCTTCAGATAAAAGGTAGAAAGAAGCTTTCTGAGAAACTGCTTTGTGATGTGTCCATTCATTTCACAGAGTTAAACCTTTCTTTGGATACAGCAGTTTGGAAAAACTGTTTTTGTTCATTCTGCAAATGGACATGTTGGAGCTCACTGAGACCAAAAGCAAAATAATGAATATCCTAGGATAAAAAACAAAAGGAAGATATCTCAGAAACAAGTTTGTGATATGTGCATTTGTCTCACAGACATAAACATTTATTTTCTTCCAACAGTTGGGAAGCACTGTTTTTCTAGTATCTGCAAAGGGTATTTTGGGAGCTCTTTGAGGCCTAAGGTAAAAAATGAAGCATAGTCACATAAAAACTAGAAAGAAACTTTCTGAGAAACTGCTTTGTGATATGTGCAGTCATCTCACAGAGTTAAACCATTCTTTGGATTCAGCAGTTTCAAAATACTGTTTTTGTCTATTCTGTGAGTGGACATTTGGGAGCTCATTAAGGCCAAAACGAAATAAGGGAATATCCCAGGATAAAAACTAGAAGGAAGCTATGTGAGAAACCACTTTGTGATGTGTGAATTCACCTGGCAGAGTTAAACTTTTATTTTCATTCAGCAATTTGGAAGCACTGTTTTTCCGGAGTCTGTTAAGGGTATTTGTGAGTACATTGAGCCCTCGGCTGAAAAAGGAAACTACTTCAGATAAAAACTAGAAAGAAGCTTTCTGAGAAACTTTTTAATGAGGTGTGCATTCATCTCACAGGGGTAAAGTTTTCTTTTGATTCAACAGTTTGGAAACACTGTTTATGTCCATTCTAATAATGGATATTTGCGAACTCACTAAGGCCAGTGGTGAAAAAATGAATATTTCAGGATAAAAACTAGAAGGAAGCTATTTCTGAAACTGTCTTATGATGTGCTCATTCGTCTCACACAGTTAAACCTTTCTTTTCTTTTTCTTTTTTTATTATACTTTAAGTTCTAGGGTACATGTGCATAACGTGGATGTTTGTTACATATATATATACCTGTGCCATGTTGGTGTGCTGCACCCATCAACTCGTCAGCATCCATCAACTCGTCATTTACATCAGGTATAACTCCCAATGCAATCCCTCCCCCCTCCACCTCCCCCCTCCCATGATAGGCACCAGTGTGTGATGTTCCCCTTCCTGAGTCCAAGTGATCTCATTGTTCAGTTCCCACCTATGAGTGAGAACATGTGATGTTTGGTTTTCTGTTCTTCTGATAGTTTGCTAAGAATGATGGTTTCCAGCTGTATCCATGTTCCTACAAACGGTGCAAACTCATCATTTTTTATGGCTGCATAGTATTCCATGGTGCATATGTGCCACATTTTCTTAATCCAGTCTGTCACTGATGGACATTTGGGTTGATTCCAAGTCTTTGCTATTGTGAATAGTGCCACAATAAACATACGTGTGCATGTGTCTTTATAGCAGCATGATTTATAGTGGGATGGTTGGGTCATATGGTATTTCTAGTTTTGGATCCTTGAGGAATCGCCATACTGTTTTCCATAATGGTTGAACTAGTTTACAATCCCACCAACTGTGTAAAAGTGTTCCTATTTCTCCACATCCTCTCCAGCACCTGTTGTTTCCTGACTTTTTAATGATTGCCATTCTAACTGCTGTGAGATAGTATCTCATTGTGGTTTTGTTTGGCATTTCTCTGATGGCCAGTGATAATGATCATTTTTTCATGTGTCTGTTGGCTGTATGAATGTCTTCTTTTGAGAAATTTCTGTTCGTATCCTTTGCCAACTTTTTGATGGGGTTCTTTTCTTCTTTGTTAGTCTTGCTAGCGGTCTGTCAATTTTGTTGATCTTTTCAAAAAACCAACTCCTGGATTCATTGACTTTTTGGAGGGATATTTATGTCACTATCTGCTTCAGGTCTGCTCAGATCTTAGTTATTTCTTGCCTTCTGCTAGCTTTTGAATGTGTTTGCTCTTGCTTCTCCAGTTCTTTTAATTGTGATGTTAGCGTGTGAATTTTAGATCTTTCCAGCTTTCTCTTGTGGGCATTTAGTGCTATAAATTTCCCTCTACACACTGCTCTAAATGTGTCCCAGAGATTCTGGTATGTTGTGTCTTTGTTCTCATTGATATCAAAGAATATCTTGATTTCTGCCTTCATTTCCTTATGTACCCGGTAGTCATTCAGGAGCAGGGTGTTCAGTTTTCATGTAGTTGAGCGGTTTTGATTGAGTTTCTTAGTCCTGAGTTCTACTTTGATTGCACTGTGGTCTGAAAGGCAGTTTGTTATAATTTCTGTGCTTGTACATTTGCTGAGGAGTGCTTTACTTCCAATTATGTGGTCGGTTTTGGAATAAGTGTGATGTGGTGCCGAGAAGAATGTATAATCTGTTGATTTGGGATGGAGAGTTCTATAGATGTCTATTAGGTCTGCTTGGTGCAGAGATGAGTTCCATTCCTGGATATCGTTGCTAACTTTCTGTCTCGTTGATCTCTCTAAAGTTGACAGTGGGTGTTGAAGTCTCCTATTATTATTGTATGGGAATCTAAGTCTTATTGTTAGTCTTAAGGACTTGCTTTATGAATCTGGGTGCTCCTGTATTGGGTG
>NW_012119822.1:398457-460336 GCF_000951035.1 Colobus angolensis palliatus | reverse complement strand
CATTAACATTTAAGGTTAATATTGTTATGTGTGAACTTGATCCTGCCATTATGATATTAACTGGTTATTTTGCTCGTTATTTGATGTAGTTTCTTCCTCGCCTCCATGGTCTTTACATTTTGCATGTTTTTGCAATGGCTGGTAGTGGTTGTTCCTTTCCATGTTTAGGGCTTCCTTCAGGGTCTCTTGTAAGGCAGGCCCGGTGGTGACAAAATCTCTAAGCATTTGCTTATCTGTAAAGGACTTTATTTCTCCATCACTTATGAAACTTAGTTTGGCTGAATATGAAATTCTGGGTTTAAAATTCTTTTCTTTAAGAATATTGAATATTGGCCCCCACTCTCTTCTGGCTTGGAGAGCTTCTGCCAAGAGATCTGCTGTTAGTCTGATGGGCTTCACTTTGTGGGTAACTCGACCCTTCTCTCTGGCTGCCCTTAGGGTTTTTTTCCTTCATTTCAACTTTGGTGAATCTGGCAATTATGTGTCTTGGAGTTGCTCTCCTCGAGGAATATCTTTGTGGCATTCTCTGTATTTCCTGAATTTGAATGTTGGCCTGCCCTACTTGGTTGGGGAAGTTCTCCTGGATGATATCCTGCAGAGTGTTTTCCAACTTGGTTCCATTTCCCCCCTCACTTTCAGGCACCACAATCAGAACTAGGCTTTGTCTTTTTACATAATCCCATACTTCTTGGAGGCTTTGTTCATTTCTTTTTCTTCTTTTTTCTTTTGGTTTCTCTTCTTGATTCATTTCATTCATTTGATCCTCAATCGCTGATACTCTTTCTTCCAGTTGATCAAGTCAGTTACTGAAGCTTGTGGATTTGTCACGTGTTTCTCGTGTCATGGTTTTCATCTCTATCATTTCATTTATGACCTTATCTGCATTAATTATTCTAGCTCTCAATTCTTCCACTCTTTTTTCAAGATTTTTAGTGTCTTTGTGCTGGGTGTGTAATTCCTCCTTTAGCTCTGAGAAGTTTGATGGACTGAAGCCTTCTTCTCTCATCTCGTCAAAGTCATTCTCCATCCAGCTTTGATCCATTGCTGCCGATGAGCTGCACTCCTTTGCAGGGAGTGATGCGCTCTTATTTTTTCAATTTCCAGCGTTTCTGCCCTGCTTTTTCCCCATCTTTGTGGTTTTATCTGCCTCTGGTCTTTGATGATTGTCACGTACTGATGGGGTTTAGGTGTAGGTGTCCTTCTTGTTTGATAATTTTCCTTCTAACAGTCAGGACCCTCAGCTGTAGTTTTGTTGGAGATTGCTTGAGGTACACTCCAGACCCTGTTTGCCTGGGTATCAGCAGCAGAGGCTGCAGAAGATGGAATATTGCTGAACAGCGAGTGTACCTGTCTGATTCTTACTTTGGAAGCTTCCTCTCAGGCGTGTACTGCACCATGTGAGGTGTGTGGTGTCACTCTGCCCCTAGTGGGAGATGTCTCCTAGTTAGGCTACTCAGGGGTCAGGGACCCACTTGAGCAGGCAGTCTGTCCCTTCTCAGATCTCAAACTCTGTGTTGGGAAATCCACTGCTCTCTTCAAAGCTGTCAGAGAGAGTCCATTGCATCTGCAGAGGTTTCTGCTGCTTTTGTTGTTGTTGTTGTTTAGCTCTGCCCTGTCCCCAGAGGTGGAGCCTACAGAGACGGGCAGTTTTCCTTGATCTGCTGTGAGCTCCACCCAGTTCGAACTTCCCAGTGTTTTTGTTTACCTACTTAAGCCTCAGCAATGGCGGGCACCCCTCTCCCCATCCTCGTTGCTGCCTTGCAGTTAGATCGCTGACTGCTGTGCTAGCAATGAGGGAGGCTCTGTGGGCATGGGAGCCTCCCGGCCAGGGTTGGGATATAATCTCCTGGTGTGCCCATTTGCTTAAAGCACAGTATTGCGGTGGGGGTTACCCGATTTTCCAGGTGTTGTGCGTCTCAGTTCCCCTGGCTTGGAAAAGGGATTCCCTTTCCCCTTGTGCTTCCCAGGTGAGGCGATGCCTTGCCCTACTTCAGCTCTCGCTGGTCAGGCTGCAGCAGCTGACTGGCACCAATTGTCTGGCACTCCCCAGTGAGAAGAACCCAGTACCTCAGTTGAAAATGGAGAAATCACCGGTGTTCTGTGTCGCTCATGCTGGGAGTTGGAGACTGGAGCTGTTCCTATTCGGCCATCATGGAGACTAATATCTAAATCTTTCTTTTCATTGAACAGCTTGGAAACACTGTTTTTTTATAATCTGCAAAGAGGTATTTTGTAGCTCATTGAGGCCTATGGTGAAAAAGTATACATCTTCAGATAAAAACTAGAAGAAAGCTTTCTGGGAAACTCTTTTGTAATGTATGCATTCATCTCAGAGTTAAACCTTTCTTTGGATTCAGCATTTTGGAAACACTGTTTTGGTAGAATTTGTGAAGGGATATTTGGTATTGCTTTGATGCCTATAGTGAAATAGGAAATATCTTCAGATAAAACAAGAAAGAAGCTTTCTGAGAAACTGCTTTGTGATGTGTACATTCATCTCTCAGAGTTAAAACTTTATTTGGATTAAGCAGGTTGGAAAAACTATTTTTGTCCTTTCAGCAAATGGATATTTTGGATCTTATTGAGGTCAATGGCAAAAAAGTGAATATTCCAGAGTAAAAACCATAAGGAAGCTATCTGAGAAAGTGCTTTGTGATGTGTCCATTCATCTCACAGAATTAAACCATTCTTTGGATTCACCAGTTTTGAAACACTGTTTACGTCCATTCTGTGAGAGGTCATTTGGAGGTCATTGAGGCCAAAGGCAGAAATGTGAATATCTCAGGATAAAAACTAGAACGAAGCTATCTGAGAAACCACTTTGTAATGTTTGCATTCACCTTGCTGAGTTAAACCTTTCTTTTCATTAAGCAATTTGGAATCACTGTTTTTCCAGAATCTGAGAGGGATATTTGTGAGAACTTTGAGGCCTAAGGTGAAAAAGGAAACTATTTCAGATAAAAGCTAGAAAGAAACAATCTGAGAAACTGCTTTGTGATATGTGCATTCGTCTCTCAGAGTTAAACCTTTCTTTGGTTTCAGCAGTTTGGAAATACTGTTATTGTAGAATCTGTGAAGGGATATTTGGGAGTGTCTTGAGGCATATGGTGAAATAGAAAAAATGTTCAGATAAAAACTAGAAAGAAACTTTCTGAGAAACTATTTTGTGATGTGTACATTAATCTCACAGAGTTAAACTTTTCTTTGAAATCAGTAGTTTGGAAACACTGTTTTTGTCCGTTTTGCAAAGGGACATACAGGAGCTCATTAAGACCAATTGTGAAAAAGTGAATATCCCAGGATAAAAACTAGAAGGAAGCTATGTGAGAAACCACTCTCTGATGTGTGCATTCACCTGGCAGATTTAAACTTCTCTTTTTATTCAGCAATTTGGAAACACTGTTTTTCCAGAATCTGCAAACTGATATATGTGAGTGAATTGAGGCCTAGGGTGAAAAAGTAAAATACTTCAGATATAAAGTAGAAAGAAGCTTTCCGACAAACTGCTTTGTGACGTGTCCATTCATCTCAGTGAGGTAAACCATTCTTTGTATTCAGCAGTTTGAAAACACTATTTTTGTAGAATCTGCAAAGGGATATTTGGGAATGCCTTGAGACATATGGTGAAATAAGAATCATCTTCAAACTAAAAGCAGAAATAAGCTTTCTGAGAAACTGTCTTGTGATGTGTGCATTCATTTCAAAGAGTTCAACCTTCCTTTGGGACAAGCAGTTTGGAAAAACTGTTTTTGTCCATTCTATGAATGGACATTTGGGAGCTCACTGAGGCCAATGGTGAAAAAGTGAATATTCCATGATAAAAACTAGAAGGAAGGAATCTCAGAAAGTGCTTTGTAATATATGCATTCATCCCATAGAGTTGAACCTTCATTCTCATTCAGTAGTTTGGCAACAGTTTTTGTAGAATCTGCGAAGAGATATTGGGTAGTGCATTAAGGCATACGGTGTAAAATGAAACATGTTCACATACAAACTAGAAAGAAGCATTCTGAGGAAGTACTTTGTGATGTATTCATTCATCTCACAGAGTTAATCTTTTCTTTGGATTCAGCAGTTTGCAAACACTCTTTTTGTCCTTTCTCGAGTGGACATTCAGGAGCTCATTGAAACCAGTGGTGAAAAGTGGAATATTCCAAGATAAAAAGTGGAAGGAAGCTATCTGAGAAACTGCTTTGCAATATGTGCATTCATCTCATAGATTTAAAATTTTCTTTGTAGTCAGCAGTTTGGAAACACTGTTTTTGTCCATTCTTCGAATGGATATTTGGGAGTTGACAGAGGACAATGGTGAAAAAACGAACATCCCAGGATAAAAACTGAAGGAAGCTATCTGAGAAACCACTTTGCAAGGTGTCTACTCACCTGACAGAGTTAAACCATTCTTTCCATTCAATAATTTGTAAACATTGTTTTTTCTAGGATCTAGGAAGGGATATTTGTGAATGCATTGAGGCCTATGGTTAAAAAACAAAAAGCAAAAAAAAACTACTTCAGACAAAAACTAGAGAGACGCTTTCTGAGAAAAACTTTGTGATATATGAATTCATTTCATGGAGATAAATTTTTCTTTGGATTCAGCAGTTGGGAAACACTGCTTTTGTAGAATCTGTGAAGGGATATTTGGAAGTGCATTGAGGCCTATAGTGAAATAGGAAACATCTTCAGATAAAAAGTAGAAAGAAACTTTCTGGGAAACTGTTTTGAGATGTTTGCATTCATTCCATGAAGTTAAACCTTTCTTTAGCATCAGCTATTTGGAAATACTGTTTTTGTCCATTCTGTGAATGGACATTTGGGAGCTCACTGAGGCCAATGGTGAAAAAACGAATATCCCTGAATAAAAAAATAGCAGGAAACCATCTGAGAATCTGTTTTGTGATGCATGAATTGATCTCATAGAATTAAACTTTCTTTGAATGCAGTAGTTGTAAAACGTGTTCTTTTTAGAATTTGTGAATGGATATTTGGGATTTCTTTAAGGCCTATGGTGAAATAAGAAACATTTTCAGATAAAAAGTTTAAAGAAGTTTTGGGAGAAACTGCTTTGTGATGTGGGAAGTCATTTCAGAGAGCTAAACTTTTCTTTGGAATCAGCCATTTGGAAATACTGTTTTTGTGCATTCTGCGAATAGACATTTGGGAGTTCATTGAGTAAACTGGTGAAAAAACAAATGTGCAATGATAAAAACTAGAAGGAAGCTATCAGAAACTGCTTGGTGATGTTTGCATTCATGTCACAGACTTAATTCTTTCTTCTCATTTGGCAGCTTGGAAACACTATTTTTGTAGAATCTGTGCTGGGATTATGGGGAGCTCATTAAGGCTTACGGTGAAAAAGGAAACACGTTCGCATAAAAAGTGGAAAGAAGTGTTCTGAGGAAATGTTTTTTGATGTGTTCATTCATCTTACACAGGTAAAACTTTCCTTGGGTTCACCAGTTTGGAAACTCTGTTTCTGTCCATTCTGCGAAAGGACATTTGGGAGGTCATTGAAACCAATGGTAAAAACGGGAGTATATCAGCATAAAAACTAGAAGGAAGCTATCTGGGAAACCACTTTGTGATGTATGCATTCATCTAACAGAGGTAAACCTTTCTTCTCATTCAGCAGTTTGGAAACTGTTTCTGAAGAATCTGTGAAGGGATAATTGGGATTGCTTTGTTGCTTATGGTGAAAAAGGAAACAGCTTCAGATATAAAGTAGAAAAAATCTTTCTGAGAAACCGCTTTTTGATGCATACATTCACCTCACAGAGTTAAACCTTTCTTTAGAATCAGCAGATTGGAAACATTGTTTATGTCCATTTGGTGAATGGATATTTGGGAGCTCAATGAGGTCAATGGCGAAAAAGAGAGCATCCCAGAATACAAACTAGAAAGAAGCTATCTGAAAAACTGCTTGTTATGTGTGCATTCATCTCACAGAGATAAATACTTCTTTTCATTCAGCAGTTTGTAAACCCTGTTTTTGTAGAATCTGTGAAGGGGTATTTTGTAGTTCATTGAGGCCTATGGTGAAAAAGGAAACACCTTCAGGTAAAAACTAGAAAAGCTTTCTGAGAAACTGTTTTTTGGTGTGTGCAGTTATCTGACTGAGTTATACCTTTATTTGGATTCAGCAGTTTGGAAACACTATTTTTATAAATGCTGCTAATGGACTTTTGGGAGCTCAGTAAGGCTAATGGAGAAAAAGCAAACATCCCAGGATAAAACCTAGAAGGAAGCTATCTGAGAAACCAATTTGCATTGTGCGTATTTACATGACAGAGTTAAAACTTTCCTTTCATTCATCAACTTGAAAACACTGCTTTTTCAGAATATGCGAAGGGATATTTGTGAGCACGTTGAGGCCTAGGGTAAAAGAGGAAACGACTTCAGACAAAGACTCAAAAGAAGCTTTCTGAGAAACTGCTTCACAATGTTTGCATTAATCTGACAGAGTTAAACCTTTCTGTGGATTCAGCAGTTGGAAACACTATTTTTGTACAATCTGTGAAAGGGATATTTGGGAGCCCATGGTGAAATAGGAAACATCTTCAGATAAAAAGTAGAAAGAAGCTTTCTGAGAAACTGCTTCACAATGTTTGCATTCATTTCAAGGAGTTAAAACTTTGGAATCAGCAGTTTGGAAACACTGTTTTTGTCCATTCTGCAAATGGAAATTTTGGAGAGCATTGAGGCCAATGGCAAAAAAGCGAATATTCCAGGAGAAAACTCAGAAGGAAGCTATCTGAGAGACTGCTTTATGATTTTTGCAACTACCTCACAGGGTTTTTTTCATTCAGCCATTTGGAAACACTGTTTTTATGGAATCTGCAAAGGGATATTTGGGAGCACATTAAGGTCTATGATGAAAAAGGAATCATTCATATAAAAAGTAGAAAGAAGCATTCTAAGGAACTGTGTTGTGACGTATTTATTCATTTCAGAGAGGTAAATATTTCTTTGGATTTAGCAGTTTGGAAACCTTGTCTCTGTCCATTCTGTGAATGCACATTTGGGAGCTCATTAAGGTCAATGGCAAAAAGGTAATATATCAGTATAAAAACTAGAAGGAAGCTATTTCAGAAAGTGCTTTGTGATGTGTGCATTAATCTCTCAGAGTTAAATTTTTCTTTTCATTCAGCAGTTTGCAAACACTGTTTTTGTAGAATCTGCAAGGGGATATTTTGGAGTGCTTTGATACCTATCATGAAAAAGGAGACACATTCAGATATAAAGTAGAAAGAAGCTTTCTGAGAAGCTACTTTGTGACATGTGCATTCATCTCACAGAGTTAAATGTATCTTTGGATTCAGCAGTTTGGAAACACTGTTTTTGTCCGTTCTGCAATTGGATATTTGGGAGTTCACTGAGGCCAATGGTGAAAAAATGAATATCTCAGGATAAAAACTAGAAGGAAGTTACCTGAGAAACCACTTTGAGATGTCTGCTTTCATCTCACAGATATAAACATTTCTTTTCTTTTAACAGTTGGGAAGCACTGCGTTTGTAGTATCTGCAGATTGACATTTGGGAGTGCATTGAGGCCTATAGTGAAAAAGGAAACATGTTCACATAAAAACTAGAAACAATATTTCTGAGAAACTACTTTGTGATATGCGCATTCATCTTACAGTTAAACCTTTCTTTAGATTTAGCCATTTGGAAGCACTGTTTTTGCCCATTCTGTGAATTGATAACTGGGAGCTCATTAAGGCAAAAGTGAAGAAACAAATATCCCAGGATAAAAACAGGAAGGAAGTTATCTGATACAGCACTTTGAGATGTGTGCATTCACCTGGCAGAAATAAACCTTTCTTTATATTCAGCAATTTGGAAACACTGTTTTTCCAGAATCTGCAAAGGGATATTTTTGAGTGCTTTGTGGGCTATTGTGAAAAAGAAACTACTGAAGATAAAAACTAGAAGGAAGCTATCTGAGAAACCACTTTATGATGTGTGCATTCATTTCATGGAATTCAACATTTCTTTCCATTCAGCAGCTTGTAAACACTGTCGTAGAATTTGAGAAGGGATATTTGGGAGCACATTGAGACCTATGGTAAAATAGGAAACATCATCAGATAAAAAGTATAAAGAATCTTTCTGAGAAACTGCTTTGTGATGTGTGCATTCATCTCACAGAGTTAAACCCTTCTTTGGATTCCACAGTTTGGAAATACTGTTTTTGTAGAATCTGTGAATAGATGTTTGGGAGCACCTTGAGACTTATGGAAAATAGGAAACATCTTCAGAAAAATATTAGAAGGAATCTTTCTGAAAAACTGCTTTGTGATGTTTCCATTCATCTCACAGAGTTAAATGATTATTTGCATTCAGCAGTTAGGAAACACTGTCTATGTCCATGCTGTGAAAGGACATTTGGAGATAATCGAGGCCAATGGCTGAAATGCAAATATCCCAGGAGAAAAACTAGAAGGAAGCTATCTGAGAAACTGCTTTGTGATGTGTGCATTCATCTTGAAGAGTTAAAACTTTCTTTTCATTTATCAGTTTGGAAACACTGTTTTTTGTAAAATCTGTGAAGGGATATTTCGGAGCACATTGAGGCCTATGGTGGAAAAGGAAAAATCTTCACATAAAAAAGGAGAAAGAAGCTTTCAGAGAAACTGCCTTGAGACGTGTGCATTCATCTCAGAGAGTTAAACATTTATTTGTAATCACCAGTTTGGAAACACTGTTTCCATTCTGTGAATGAACATTTGGGAGATCACTGAGGGCAATGGCAAAATAGTGAATATCCCTGGATAAAACTGAGAAGGAAGCTACCTGAGAAACGTTTCCCATGTGTGCTTTCTCCTGTCAGAGTTAAACCTTTCTTTTCGTTCAGAAATTTAGAAACACTTTTTTCCAGAATCTCCAAAGGGATATTCAAGAAGCACATTGAGGTCTGAGGTGAAAAAGGAAACTACTTCAGATAAAAACTAGAAAGAAGCTGTGTGAGAAACTGCTTTGTGATTTGTACATTCATCTCACAGAGTTCAACCTTTCTTTGAAATCAGCTGTTGGAAACACTGTTTTTGTCCATTCTGCGAATGGACATTTGGGAGCTCACTGAGGCCAATGTTGGAAAAGGGATTATCCCAGGAGAAAAATGAAAAGGAAGCTATTTGAGAAACCGCTTTGTGATGTGTGCATTCACCTCACAGAGATAAACATTTCTTTTCATTCAGCAGTTTGGAAACACTGTTCTTTAGAATCTGCAAAGGTGTACTTAGTAGCTCATTGAGGCCTATGGTGTGAAGGGAGACATCTTCAGATAAGAACAGGAAAGAAACTTTCTGAGAAAATGTTTTCTGATGTGTGCATTCATTTCACAAAGTTAAAACTTTCTTTGGATTCAGCAGTTTGGAAACCTTGTTATTGTCCAAACTGTGAAGCTATATTTGGGAGTGCCCTGAGGCCTATACTGAAAAGGAAATATCTTCATATAAAAAGCATGAAGAACCTTCCTGAGACAATGCTTTGTGATGTGTCCACTTTCCTCACAGTGTTAAGTTTTGTTTGGATTCAGCAGTTTGGAAAAACTACTATTGTCCATTCTGCAAATGGAAATTTTGGAGCTCATTGTGGACAATGGCAAAAAAGTGAATATCCCAGGATAAAAACTAGAAGGAAGATGTCTGAAAAACCAGTTTGTGATGTGTCCATTAATCTCACAGAGTGAAACCTTGCTCTTCATTCAGCAGTTTGGAAACACTGTTTCTGTAGAATCAGTGAAGGGCTATTTGGGATTGTTTTGATGCCTGTGGTGAACAAGGAAACATATTCAGATATAAAGCAGAAAGAAGCTTTCTGAGAGACTACTTTGTGATGTGTCTATTCATTTCACAGAGTTAAACCACTCTTTGGATTCAATAGTTTGGAAACACTGTTTATGTCCATTCTGCAAATGGACATTTGGGAGTTCATTGAGGCAAAAAGTGAAAAAGTGAATGTCCCAGGATAAACAACAGAAGGAAGCTATCTGAGAAACTGCTTTGTGACGTGTGCATTCATCTTGCAGCATTAAACATTTATTTTCACTCATCAGTTTGGAAACAGTGTTTTTGTAGAATTTGTGAAAGGATATTTGGGAGCACATTGAGGCCTACAGTGAAAAAGGAAACATCTTCAGATAAAAAGAAGAAAGAAGCCTTCTGATAAACTGGTTTGTGATGTGTCCTTTCATCTTGTAGAGTTAAAACATTCTTTGGAATCAAGAATTTGGAAACACTGTTTTTATAAATTCTGTGAATGGACATTTCGTAGCTCACTGAGGACAATGGCAGAAAAGTGAATATTCCTGGTAAAAACGAGAAGAAATCTATCTGAGAAACCGTTTTGTGATGGGTGCATTCACCTTGCAGAGTTAAACCTTTCTTTCTATTCAGCAATTTGGAAACACTGTTTTTCCAGAATCCATTAAGGGATATTTGTGAATGCATCGAGGCCTAGGGTGAAAGAGGAAACTACTTCGTATAAAAACTAGGAAGAAGTTTTTGAGAAACTGCTTTGTGATTTGTGCATTCACCTCATAGAGTTCAACCTTTCTTTGGAATCAGCAGTTTGGAAACACTCTTTTTGTCCATTCTGCCAATGGACATTTGGGACCTCTTTGAGGCCAATTGCAAAAAAGCAAGTACCTCAGGATAAAAACTAGGAAGAAGCTATCTGACAAAAAACACTTTATGATGTGTGCATTCATCTCACTAAGTTAAACCTTTCTTGTTTCGGCAGTTTGGAAACACTGCTTTTGTAGAGTCTGAGAAGTGATATTTGGGAGTGCATTGAGGCCTACAGTGGAAAAGGAAGCATCTTGAGATAAAAAGTAGAAAGAAGCTTTCTGATAAACTGGTTTGTGATGTGCCATTTCATCTCGCAGAGTTAAACCTTTCTTTGGAATTACCAGTTTGGAAGCACTGTTTTTGTCTGTTCTGTGAATGGACATTTGGAAGCTCTCTCAGGACAATGGTGAAAAAGTGAATATCCCTGGATAAAAACGAGAAAAACCCTATCTGAGAAACCACTCTGTGATGTGTGTATTCACCTGGCAGTTAAACATTTCTTTCTATAGGCAATCAGGTAAAACTCTTTTCCCAGAATTTCCAAAGTGATATTTGTGAGCACTTTGAGGCCTAGGGTGCAAGAGGAAACTACTCCAGATAAAAAACTGGAAAGAAGCTTTCTGGGAAACTGCCTTGTTATATGTGTATTCATCTCACAGTGTTAAACCTTTCTTTTGATTTAGCAGTTTGGAAACACTGATTTTGTACAATCTGCGAAGGGATATTTGGTAGCATCCTTAGGTCTATGGTGAAATAGAAAACATTTTCAGATAAAAGTAGAAAGCAGTTTTCTGAGAAACTGCTTTATGATGTTTGCATTTATTTCACAGAGTTAAACCTTTCTTTGAAATCAGCAGTTTGGAAACTGTTTTTGTCCATTCTGAGAATGGGCGTTTCAGAGCTCACTGAGGCCAATGGAGAAAAAGTGAATATCCAAGGATAAAAACTAGAAGGAAGTTATCTGAGAAACCCCTTTGTGATGTGTGCATTCATCTCACAGAAACACACATTTCTTTTTTTTCAGTTGTTGGGAAGCACTTTTTTGTAGTATCTGCGAAGGGATATTTGGGAACGCTTTGAGGTCTATGGTGACAAAGGAAATATCTTCATATAAAAACTGCAAAGAACTTTCTGAGAAACTGCTTTGTTATTGTACATTCATCTCACAGAGGTAAGCATATCTTTGGATTCAGCAGTTTATAAACACTGTTTTTTGTCAATTCTGCAATAGGACATTTGGGAGCTCATTAAGACCAATGGTGAAGAAGCACATAACCCAAGATAAAAACGAGAAGGAAGCTATCTGAGAAACCACGTTTTGATGTGTGCAAATTACCTGGCAGAGTTAAAACTTTCTTTTATTTAGCAATTTGGAAACACCATTTTTCCAGAATCTACAAAGGGATATTTGTGAGCTCATTGAAGCCTAGGGTGTGCAAGGAAACCACTTCAGATAAAAACTAGAAATAAACTTTCTGATAAACTGCTTTCTGATGTGTGCAATCAACTCACAGAGTTAAACCTTTCCTTGGATTCAGCAGTTTGGAAACACTGTTTTTGTTGAATATGGGAAGGGATATTTGGGAGCACATGGAGGCCTATGGTGATATAGGAAACAACTTCAGATATAAAGTAGAAAGAAACATTGTGAAAAAGTTTTTGTGATGTGTGCATTCATCTCACAGAGTTAAACCTTTCTTTGGAATCAGCTGTTTGCAAACACTGTTTTGTACAATCTGTGAATGGACATTTGAGAGCTCATTGAGGTCAATGGAAAAAAAGGAAATATCCCAGGATAAAAGCTAGCAGGAAGGTATACGAGAAACCACTTTCTTGTGTGTGCATTCACCTGGCAGAGTTAAAACTTTGTTGTCATTCAGCAATTTGGAAACACTATTTTTGCACAATCTGTGTAGGAATATTTTAGAGTGCATTGAGGACTATGGTGAAAGAGGAAACATGCTCACATATAAAGTAGAAAGAAGCTTTCTGAGGAACTACTGAATGAAAAGAAAGGTTTAATTCTGTGAGACAAATGAACGCATCACAATGCCCTTTCTCAGATAGCTTCTTTCTAGTTTTTATCCTGGGTTATTCACTTTTTCACCATTGTCCTCAAAGAGTTCCCAAATGTCCAAACACAGATTGGACGAAAACACTGTTTTCAAACTGCTGATCCAAAGAAAGTTTTAAGTCTGTGAGATAAATGCACACATCACAAAGCATTTTCTCAGAAAGTTTGTTTCTAGTTTCTATCTGAAGATGTTTCATTTTTCTCCAAAGACGTCAATGCACTCCAAATATCCTTTCACAGATTCTATAAATCAGTGTTTTCAAAGTGCTGAATGAAAACAAAGATATAACTCTGAGTGATGAATGCACACCCCACAAAGTGCGTTCTCAGATATATTCCTTTCCGTTTTTATCCTGGGATATTTACTTATTTGCTATTGGCCTTAATGAACTCCCAAATGTCCATTTGCAGAGTGTACAAAAGCAGTGTTTCCAAAGTGCTGAATGCAAAGAAAGGTTGTGAGACTAATGCTCACATCACACATCGGTTTGTCAGATAGTTCCTTTCTTGCTTTTATCTAAAGATGTTTCCTTTTCCAACATAGGCCTCAATATGTCCAAATATATCCTTCCCAGGTTCTACAAAGCTGTGTTTCCAAACTGCTGAATGAAAATAAAGTTTTAACTCTGCTATATGAATACACACATCACAAAGAGGTTTGCCAGATAGTTTCCTTCCAGTTTTTTTTCCTGGGATATTCACTTTTTCAACTTTTGCATTAGTGTGCTCCCAAATATCCTTTGGCAGAATGAACAAAACAGTGTTTCCAAATTGCTGAATCTAAAGAAAAGTTTCACTGTAAGATTAATGCACACATCACAAAGCAGTTTCTCAGAATGGTTCTTTCTACTTTTTATCTGAAGAAGTTTCCATTACCGACATAGGCATCAATGTGCTCCCAAGTATCCCATCGAATATTCTACAAAAACAGTGTTTCCAAACTGCTAAATGAAAAGAAAAGTTTAACTTTGCGAGATGAATGGACACATTGCAAAATGGTTTCTCAGATAGCTTCCTTCTAGTTTTTATCTGGGACGGAATTTTCCCCCAATGGTCTCAATGAACTCCCAAATATCCATTTGCAGATATTACCAAAACAGTGTTTCCAAACTGCTGAAGCCAAAGAAAAATTTAACTCTAAGAGAGGAATGCAGACATCACAAAACAGTTTCTCAAAAAGCTTGTTTCTAGGATCTATCTGAAGATGTTTCCTTTTTCACCATAGTCCTCAATGCACTCCCAGCTATCCCTTTGCAGATGCCACAAAAACAGTGTTCAAAACTGCTGAATCAAAATAAAGTTTTACTTCTGTGATATGACTGCACACTCACAAAGCAGCTTCTCAGAAAGCTTCCTTCTAGTTTTATTTCTGGGATTTTTGAAATTTGCCTTTGGCCTCAATGAGCTACCAAGTGTCTACTGGTACAATTGAAAAAAACAGGGTTCTCAAACTGTTGAATCAAAGAATAGTTTATCTCTGTGAGATGAATGTGCACATCACAGATTTCCAAATTGCTGAATGAAAAGAAAAGTTTAACTGTGATATATATGCACACATGACACAGTGGTTTCTGAGGTGAACTCCTTCTAGATTTTATCCTGGGATATTCACAGGATATATTTATTCCAAGGATATTTGATATCCCGGGATTTCAAGCTACTGAGTGAAAAGAAAGATTTAACTCCATGAGATGAATGCAAACATTACAAAGTTGTTTCTCAGATAGCTTCCTTCAAGTTTGTTTTTCCTGGGATATTCATTTTCATAATTGACGTCAAGGATCTCCCAAATGTCCATTTGCAGAATGGAAAAAACCAGAATTTCCAAACTACTGAATCCAAAGAAACTTTCAACTCTGTGAGATGAATGCACACAATCCAAAGCAGTTTCTAGGAAACCTTGTTTCTTGTTTCTATAGTAAGATGTTTCTTTTTTCACCATAAGCCTCTATATGCTCCAAGATATCCCTTCACAGATTCTACAAAAACAGTGTTTCCCAGCTGCTGAATGAAAAGAGAGCTTTACCTCTGTGAGATGAAGGCACACATTACAAAGTGGTATCTCAGATAGCTTCCTTCTAGTTTTTATACTGGGATTTCCAATTTTTCACCATTGGCCTCAATGAGCTCCCAAGTGTCCATTGGCAGAACGGATAAAAGCAGTGTTTCCAAACTGCTGAATCCAAAGAAAGGTTTAACTCTTTGAGATGAATGAGCAAATCATAAAGCAGTTTTTCAGAAACCTTCTTTCTTGTTTTTTTCAGAAAGTGTATCCTTTTTTACCATAAACTTCAATGTGCTCCCATGTATCCCTTCACAGATTCTAAAAAAACAAAAACAGTTTTTCCAAACTGCTGAATGAAAAGGAGGTTTTAACTCGGCAATATGTATGCACACAGCACTAGGAAGTTTCTGAGATAGACTCCTTCTACTTTTTATCCTGAGATATTTGCTTTTTTGCCATTGGCCCTAATGAGCTCCGAACTGTCCATTCACAGAAGGACAAAAACAGTGTTTCCAAAATGTTGAATCTACAGAAAGGTTTAAGACTGTGAAATGAATGCACAAATCATCACAAAGCAGTTTCTCAGATTGCTGTCTTCTAGTTTTTATCTTGGGATATTTGCTTTTTCACCATTGGTTCCAGTGAGTTTCAATTGTCAATTCGCACAATGGAGAAAAACAGTGTATCCAAACTGCTGAATCCAAAGAATGGTTTAACTCTGGGAGATGAATGCACACATCACAAAGCAGTTTCTCAGAAAGCTTCTTTCTGCTTTTCATCTGAAGATGTTGCTTTTTCACCAATGGACTGAAAGGCCTCTCTATTTGTCCCCTCGCAGATTATATAAAAACAGTGCTTACAAACGGTTAAATGTAAAGAAAGGTTAAGTCAATGAGGTGAATGCACACATCATAAAGCTGTTTCTCAGATAGTTTCCTTCTAGTTTTGTCCTGGAATATTTGCTTTTTCAGCATTCACCTCAATGAACTCCCAAATGTCCATTCGTGGAATGGACCATAAAAGTGTTTCCAAACTGCTGAATTTTTTTTTTTTTTGAGACAGAGTCTTGCTCTGTCACCCAGGCTGGAGTGCAGTGGCCGGATCTCAGCTCACTGCAAGCTCTGCCTCCCGGGTTCACGCCATTCTCCTGCCTCAGCCTCCCGAGTAGCTGGGACCACAGACGCCTGCCACCTCGCCCGGCTAATTTGTTGTATTTTTTATTAGAGATGGGGTTTCACCTTGTTATCCAGGATGGTCTCGATCTCCTGACCTCGTGATCCACCTGTCTCGCCCTCCCAAAGTGCTGGGATTACAGGCTTGAGCCACCACGCCCAGCCAAACTGCTGAATTAAAAGTAAGGTTTAACTCCGTGAGATAAGTGCACACATCACAAAACAGTTTCTCAGAAAGCTTCTTCCTAGTTTCTAACTGAAGATGTTTCCTTTTTCATCATAGAACTCAAAGTGCTCTCAAATATCCCTTCACAGATTCTACAAAAACAGTGTTTCCAAACTGTTGAACCCAAAGAAATGTTTAACTCTAGGAGATGAATGCACACATCACCAAGCAGTTTCTCAGAATGCTTCTTTCTAGTTTTTATCTGATATTTCCTTTTTCACCGTAGACCTTAATGAGCTCTCAAATATACCCTCGCAAATTCTACAAACACAGGGTTTCCAAACTGATGAATGAAAATAAAGGTTTAACTTTGCATGTTGAATGCAAACATCACAAAGCAATTTCTCAGAATGCTTCCTTCTAGTGTTTATCCTGGGATATTCATTTTTTCCCCATTAGGCTCAATAATCTCCCAAATGTCCATTCACAGAATGGACAAAAGAAGTGTTTTCAACTGTTGAATCCAAAGATGGTTTTAACTCAGTGAGATGAATGCACACATCACAAAGCAAATTTTCAGAAAGCTTCTTCCTCATTTTCATCTGAAGATGTTTCCATGCCCTCAATGCACTCCCAAATAACCCTTCTCCGATTCCACAAAAACAGTGTTTCCAAATTGCTGATTGAAAAGAAAGGTTTTACTCTGTGAGACAAATGCACACATCACAAAGCAGTTTCTGAGATAGCTTCCTTATGGTTTATATCCTGGGATATTCTCTTTTTCGGCATTGGCCTCATTATGGTATCAAAAGTCCATTTGCAGAAAGGACAAAAACACTGTTTCCAAACTACAAAATCCAAAGAAAAATTGACTCTGTGAAATGAATGTACACATCAAAAAAAGTTTCTCAGAAGCCTTCTTTCTAGTTATTATCTGAAAGAGTTTCCTTTTTCACCATAGGCCTCAATGTGCTCCCAATTATCCCTTGACACACTCAACAAAAACAGTGTTTCCAAAAGGCTGAATGAAAAGAAAGGTTTAACTCTGAGAGATGAATGCACACATCACAAAATGGTTTCTCAGACAGATTCCTTATAGTTTTTATCCTCGAATATTCACTCTTTCACCACTGGCATCAAAGAGCTCCCAAATGGCATTTCACAGAATTTGCAAAAACAGTGTTTCGAAACTCCAGAATCTAAAGAAAAGTTTCAGTCTGTGAAATGAATGCAGACATCACAAAGCAGTTACTCAGAAAACTTCTTTCTTGTTTCTATGTGAAAATGATTATTTTCTTCACTGCAGGAAACAATGCCATCCCAAATATCCCTTTGCAGATTATACAAAAACAGTGTTTCCAATCAGCTGAATCCAAATAAAGGCTTAAATCTGTGAGATGAATGCATACATCATTAGACAGATTCTCAGAAAGCTTCTTTCTTGTTTTTATCTGAAGATTTTTTCATGTTCACTATAGACCTCAATGTCCTCCCAAGTATACTTTTGTAGATTTTACAAACACAGTGTTTCCAAACTGCTGAAACAAAAGAATGTTTTAACACTGTGAAATTAATGCACACATCAAAAAGCACTGTTTCAGATTCCTTTCTTCTGATTTTCATCCTGGGAATTCAGTTTTACGCCTTCGCCTCAATAAGCTCCCAAATGTCCATTTGCAGAAGGAATAAAAACAGTGTTTCCAAACGGCTGAATCCAAAGGAAGGTTTCAGTTTGAAAGATGAATGCACACATCACAAAGAGGTTTCTCAGATATCTTCCTTCTAGTTTTTATCTTGGGATATTCATTTTTTCCCTAATGGTCTCAATGAACTCCCAAGTGTCCATTCGAACAATTGACAAAAACGGTGTTTTTCAAATAGCTGAATCCAAACAAAGCTTTAACAGTGAGGTGAATGCACGCATCACAAAGCAGTTTCTAGCAAAGGTTCCTTCCAATGTTTATCTGAAGATGTTTCCATTTTCACCATAGGCCTCAATGCACTCCCAAATATCCCTTTGAAGATTCTATAAAAACTGTTTCCAAACTGCTGAATGAAAAGAAAGGCTTAACTCTGCAAGATAAATGGACACATTACACAGAGATTTCTCAGACATTCCTTCTAGTTTTTAACCTGTGATATTATGTTTTTCCCCAAAGGCTTCTATGAGCTCTCAATTGTCCATTCATGGATCGGACAAAAACAGCGTTTCCAAACTGCTGAATCCAAAGGAAACTTTAACTCTCTGAGATGAATGCACACATCAAAAAGCCGTTTCTCAGAATGCTTCTTTCTAGTTATTATCTGAAGATGTTTCCTTTTTCACTGTAGGCCTCAATTATCTCACAAATATACCTTCACAGATTATAGAAAAACAATGTTTCCAAATTGCTGAATGAAAAGAAAGGTACACCTCTGTGAAATGAATACACTCATGACAAAGCTGTTTCTCAGATAGCTTCCCTCTAGTTTTTATAGTGGGTATTGATTTTGTCACCATTGGCCTCAATGAGTTCCCAAATGTCCATTCGTAGAAAGGACAAAAATATGGTTTTCAAACTCCTGAATCCAAAGAAATGTTGAACTCTGTGAGATGAATGCACACATCACAAAACAGTATCTCAAGCATCTTGTTTCTAGTTTCTATCTGAATATGTCTGCTTTGGCAGGATAAGCCTCAATATGCTCCCAGATACTCCTTTGCAGATTCTACAAAAACAGTGTTTCCAAACTGATGAATGAAAGGAAAAGTTTAACTCTACCATATATATGTATCCATCACGAAATTGTTTCACAGGTAGAATCCTTCTAGTTTTTGTCCTGAGATATTTGCTTTTTCACCATTGGCCTCAATGTGCTCCCTGATGTTCATTCACAGAAAGGAAGACAGTGTTTCCAAACTGTGGAATCCAAAGAAAGGTTGACACTGCGAGATGAATGCACACATTACAAAGTGGTTTCTTAGATACCTTCTCACTAATTTTTATCATGGGATGTTAGCTTTTTCACTTTTGACCTCAATGAGCTCCCAAATGTCCATTCACAGTATGAATAGAACCAGTATTTCCAAACTGCTGAATCTAAAGGAAAGTTTAACTCTGTGAGATGAATGCACACATCACAAAGCAGTTTCTCAGAAAGCTTCTTTCTAGCTATTATCTGAAGATATTTCCTTTTTCATCATAGGCCTCAATGTACTCACAAATGTCCCATCACAGATTCCAGAAAAGCAGTGTTTCCAAGTTACTGAATGAAAGGAAATTTATAATTCTGTGAGATGAATGCACACATGACAAATCTGTTTCTCAGATAGCCTCCCTCTAGGTTTTATAGTTTATGATTTGTAGGGTATTTGCTTTTATGCCATTGGCCTCAATAAACTCCAAAATTTCCAGTCACACAATGGACAAAGACAGTGTTTCCAAACTGCTGAATCAAAAGAAAGGCTTACCTCTGTGAGATGAATGCACACATCATAGGGCAGTTTCTCAGAAAGCTTCTTTTTAGGTTTTATGTTAAGATGATTTCCTTTGCACATAGGCCTCAATGTGCTACCAAATAACTCTTCCTAAATTCTACAAAACAGTGTGTCCACACTGCTGAATGGAAAGAAAGTTTTAACTCTGCCAGATGAATGCATACACAATAAGGTGGTTTCTCAGATAGCATCCTTCTAGTTGTCATGCTGGGATATTTGATTTTCATCAGTGGCCTCAGTGAGCTCCAAATTCCATTCACAGAATGGACAATAACAGTGTTTGCAAACCACTGAATCCAAAGAAAGTTTTAAGTCTCTGGGATGAATGCTCACATCACAAAACAGTCTCTCAGAAATCTTCTCTCTAGTTTTTTTAAGTTATTTCCTTTTTCCATAGCCTTCAATGCACTCCCAAATATCCCTTCAAAGATTCTACACACACTGTGTTTCCAAAGTGCTGAATTTAAAGCAAGGTTTAACTCTGTGAGATGAAAGCATGCATCACATAGTGGTTTTTTGTGTATCTTCCTTCTAGTTTGTATCCTGGGATATTCCCTTCTTCACCATTGGCCTCAATGAGCTTCCAATTGTCCATTTACAGAATGGACATAAACAGTGTTTCCAAAGTGCTGAATCCAAAGAAAGGTTTAACTCTGTGAGATGAATGGACTTGTCACAAAGCATTTTCTCAGAAAGCTTCTTTCTATCTTTACTCTGAAGATGTTTCCTTTTTGACCATGGGCCTCAATGTGCTCCCAAATATCCCTTCATATATTCTACAAAAACAGTGTTTCCATACTGCCAAACAAAAAGAAATATTTGCCTCTGTGAGATGAATGAATACATCACAAAGCAGTTTCTCGGAAAGCTTCTTTCTACTTTTTATGTGAAGATGTTTTCTTTTTCACCATAGGCCTCAATGCGTTCCCAAATATCCCTTCACAGATTCTACCAAAACAGTATTTACAAACTACTAAATGAAAAGAAAGTTTTAACTCAGTGAGATGAAGGCACAGATCACAAAAATGGTTTTCCAGATAGATTCCCACTAGTTTTAATACTGGGATAATAGTTTTTTCACCTTTGGCCTCAATGAGTTCCCAAATGTCCATTCACAGAATGGACAAAAACAGTGTTCCAAAACAGCTGAATCCAAAGAAAGGTTTAACTCTGTGACAGGAATGCATAAATCAAAAAGAAGTTTCTCAGAAAGCTTCCTTCTAGTTTTTTCTGAAGATGTTTCCTTTTTCACCCTAAGCCTCAAAGTGTTCCCAAATGTCCCTTCGCAGATTATACAAAAACAGTGTTTCCAAACTGCTGAATGAAAAGAAATGTTTAACTCTATGAGATGAATGCAAACATCATCAAACGGTTTATCAGATAGATTCTTTCTAGTGTATATCCTGGGACATTCCCTTTTTTGCCATTGGCCTCCATGAGCTCCCAAATGTCCATTCACTGAATGGACTGTTTGACAAAAACAGTGTTTGCAAACTGCAGAATCCAAAGAAAGTTTTTACTCTGTGAAATGAATGTACACATCACAAGGTAGGCTATCAGAAGGCTTCTTTCTAATTTTTATGTGAAGATGTTTCCTTTTTCACCATAAGCTTCAAGGCACTCCCAAATATCCTCTCAGAGAATGTACAAAATGTATTTCCAAACAGCTGAACGAAATAATGACTTAACTATGTGAGATGAATGCACACATCACAAAGCAGTTTCTCAGATGACTTCCTTCTAGTTTTTATCCTGGGATATTTGCTTTTTCCCCATTGGCTTCAACGATCTCCCAAATGTCCATATGCAGAATGGACAAAAACAGTGTTTCCCAACAGCTGAATCCAAAGAAAGGTTTAACTCTGTGAGATGAAGGCAGAGATCACAAAGCAGTTTCTCAAAAACTTCTTTCTACATTTTATGTGAATGTGTTTCCTTTTTCACCATAGGACTCAGTTTGGGCCGAAATATCCCTTCACAGATACTTCAAAAACACTGCATAGAAAATACTGAATAAAAAGAAAGGTTTTACTCTTTGAGATGAATGCATACATCAAAAAGTAGTTTGTCAGATAACTTCCTTCTAGGTTTTATTCTGCTATGTTCTGTGTTTCACCATTGGCCTCAATGTACTCTGAAATATCCAATCACAGAATGGACAAAAACAGTGTTTCCAAACTGCTGAATTCACTCTCTGTGAGATGAATTCACACATCTCAAACCAGTTTCTCAGAATGCTTCTTTCTAGTTCTAATCTGAAGATGTTTCCATTTTCACTATAGGCCTTTATGCACTCCCTGATATCCCCTCGCAGATTCTACAAATACACTTTTCCCAATATGGGAATGAAAAGAAAGTTTTAATTCCGTGAGGTTAAGTCACACATCACAAAGCAGTTTCTCAGAAAGCTTCTTTCTACTTTTTATTGGAAAATGTTACCTTTTTCACCACAGGTCCCAATGGGCTCCCAAATATCCCTTTGTAGATTCTACAAAAACAGTGTTTCCAAACTTGAATGAAAAGAAAGGTTAAAATCTAAGAGATGAATGCAAGCATCACAATGCAGTTTTTCAGAAAGCTTCTTTCTAATTTTTATGTGATGTTTCCTTTTCCAACATACACCTCAGGCACTCTGAAATATCCCCTCACAGATTCTAAAAAAATTGTTTCCAAACTGCTGAATGAAAAGAAAAGTTTAACTCTGTGAGATGAATGCACACATCACAAACGTTTTCTCAGACAGCTTCCTTCTAGTTTTTATCCTGGGATATTCGCTTTTTGAAAATTGGCCTCAAACAGCTACCAAATATCCACTCGCATAATGGAAAAAAACAGTGTCTCAAACTGTGGAATCCAGAGAAAGTTTTAACTCTGTGTGATGAATGCACACATCACAAAGTAGTTTCTCAGAAAGCTTCCTTCTAGTTTTCATTTGAAGATATTTCCTTTTTCACGATAGGCCTCTATGCGCTCCCAAATATCCCTTCACAGATTCTACAAAAATAGTGTTTCCAAACTGCTGAACAAAAGAAAAGTTTAACTTTGTGAGATGAAGGCACACATCACAATACAGTTTCTCAGATAGATTCCTTATAGTTTTTATCCTGCAATATTCACTTTTTTGCCATTGGCCTCAATGAGCTCCCAAGTGTCCCTCCACGGAACGAACAAAAACAGTGTCTTCAAACTGCTGAATCCAAAGGATTACTTCACTCTGTGAGATTAATGTACTCATCACAAAGCAGTTTCTCAAAAAGTTTCTTTCTAATTTTATCTGAAGACACCTCTTTTTTCACTATAGTCCACAATGAATTCCCAAATATCCCTTTACATATTTAACAAAAACAGTGTTTACAAACTGCTGAATGAAAAGAAAGGTTTATCTCTGTGAGGTGAATGCACACATCACAAAGCGGTTTCTCAGATAGTTTATTAAAAACTCTTATTCTAGTTTTTAACCTGGGATATTCACATTTTCGCCATTGGACTCAAAGAGCTCCCAAATGTCCATTTGCAAGATGGACGAAAACAGTGTTTCCAGGCTGCTGAATACAAAGAAAGGTTTAACTCTGTGAGATGAATGCACACATCACAAAGTAGTTTCTCAGAAAGTTTCTTTCTAGTGGTTATCTGAACATGTTTCCTTTTTCACCACAGGACTCTGTGTTCCCAAATATTCTGTCACAGATTCCACAAAAACAGTGTTTTCAAGCTGCTGAATGAAAAGAAAGTTTTCAATCTGCAAGATGAAGGCACACATCACAAAGAGGTTTCTCAGATAGCTTCCTTCTAGATTTTATCCTAGGATATTTGCGTTTTCAAAATTGGCCTGAATGAGCTCCCAAATGGCCTGAATGAGCTCCCAAATTTGTGATGTGTGCAGAATAGACAAAAACAGTGTTTCCAAACTGCTGAATCCAAGGAAATGTTTCACTCTGTTACATGAATGCACACATCACAAAGTATTTTCTCAGAAAGTTTCTTTCTAGTGGTTACCTGAAAGATGTTTCCTTTTTCACCATAGGACCGAATGCACTTCTGAATATCACTTTAGATTATACAAAAACAGTTCTTTGAAACTACTGAATGAAAAGAAAAGTTTAACTCTGTGAGATGATGCACACTTGATGACGCTGATTCTTAGATTGCTTCCTTCTAGTTTTTGTCCTGTGATATTCACTTTTTCACCATTGGCCTCAATGAGTTCCCAAATGTTCCTTCACATAATGGACAAAAACAGTGTCACCAAACTGCTATATCCAAAGAATTGTTAAACTCTGTGAGATGAATGCTCACATCACAAAGCAGTTTCTCAGAAATTTTCTAATTTTTATGTGAGGTTATTTCCTTTTTCACTATAGGCCACAATGCATTCCCAAATATCCCTTGACAGATTCTACAAAAATAGTGCTTCCAAACTGCCAAAAGAAAAGTTTATCTATGTGAGATGAATGCACACATCACAAAGCCGTTTCTCAAATAGCCTTCTTCTAGGTTTAACATTGGATATTCGCATTTTCGCCATTGGACTCAAAGAGCTCCCAAATGTCCACTCACAGAATGGACATAAACACTGCTTCCAAGCTGCTGAATCCACAGAAATGTTTACCTCTGTGAAGTGAAAGTACACATCACAAAGCAGTTTTTCAGACAGCCTCTTTCTTGTATTTATCTGAAGATGTTTCCTTTTTCATCATTGGATCCAATCTGCTTCCAAATATCGCTTTGCAGATTCCACAAAAACAGTGTTTCCAAACTGATGAATTAAAAGAAAGGTTTAATTCTGTGAGGTGAATGCACACATCACAAAGTGGTTTCTCAGATATCTTCCTTCTAGTTTCTATCCTGGTATATTCACTTTTTGCCATTGGAGTTCCGAAACGACCATTCGTACAAAGGACAAAACCAGTGTTTTGAAACTGTTAAAAACAAAGAAATGTTTAACTCTGTGATACAAACGCACACATTACAAAATGGTTTCTCAGAAATTGTCTTTCTACTTTTTATCTCAAGATATTTCATTTTTCACTGTAGTCCTCAAAAGACTCCCAAATATCCCTTCGCAGATTCTACCAAAAAAAAAATTGCTGAATGAAAAGAGAGGTGTAACTCTGTGAGAAGAGTACACACATCACAAAGCGGTTTCTCAAATTGCTTCCTTCTAGTTTTTATCCTGGGATATTCGCTTTTCTGGTATTGGCCTCAATGAGCTCCAAAATGTCCATTCTCAGAGTGGACAAAAACAGTGTTTCCAAACTGCTAAATCCAAAGAAAGGTTGAAATCAGTGAGATGAATGGACACATCACAAAGCAGTGTCTCAGAAAGCTTCTCTCTAGTTTTTATCTGAAGATGTTTCCTTTTTCACCATAGGCCTCAGTGCATTCCCAAATATCCTTTCACAGATTCTACAGAAACAGTGTTTCCAAACTGCAGTATGAAAGTATAGGTTTAACTCTGTGAGATGAATGCACCTATCACAAAGCGGTTTCTCTGATACCTACTTTTTATCATTGTGTATTTGTTTATTCACCAGTGGCCTGAATGAGCTTCCAAATGTCCATTTACAGAATGGACAAAAACAATGGTTCCAAACTGTTGAATAAAAGAAACGTTTAACTCTGTGAGATAAATGGACACATCAGAAATCAGTTTCTCAGAAAGCTTCTTTCTAGTTCTAATCTGAAGATATTTACTTTTCAACATAAGTCTCAATGCACTCCCAAATATCCCTTTGCTGATACTACAAAAAGAGGGTTTCAAAACTGCTGAATGAAAAGAAAACTTTAACTCTGTGAGGTGAATGCAAATATCACAAAGGAGGTTCTCAGAAAAATTATTTCCAGTTTGTATTTGAAGTTATTTTGTTTTTCACCATTTTCTACTTTTTTATCATTGTGTATTTGCTTATTCACCATTGGCCTGAATGAGCTCCCAAATGTCCATTGGCAGAATGAACAAAAACAGCATTTCCAAACTGATGATTCCAAATAGAGTTTTAACTCTGTGAGATGAATGCAAACATCACAAGGCAGTTTCTCTGAAAGCTTCTTTCTCCTTTTTATGTGGAAATGTTTCCTTTTTTCAACATAGACCTCAATGTTCTCCTAAATATCCCTTCACACTTTCTACAAAAACAGTGTTTCAAAATTGCTCCAATAGAAGAAAGGGTTCACTCTGAGATAAACACAAACATCGGAAAGCAGTTTATCAGAATGCTTGTTTCTATTTTTATCTAAAGATATTTCGTTTTTCACCATAGGCCTCAATGCATTCCCAAGAGTCCCTTCGCAGATTCTGGAAAACAGTGTTTCCAAACTACTGAATGAAAAGAAAGATTTCTTTCATTCATCTCTGTGAGATGAATGCACACATCACAAAATGGTTTCTCAGATAACTACCTTCTAGTTTTTATCCTAGGGTATTCGTTTTCACCATTGGACTCAATGAGCTCCCTAATGTCCATTTGCAGAACCGACATAAACTGAGTTTCCAAACTGCTGAATCCACAGAAATGTTTAACTCTGTGAGATGAAGATATACATCACAAGGCAGTTTCTTAGAAAGCTTCTTTCTAGTTTTTATCTGAAGATATTTCCTTTTTCACCTTAGGCCCCAATGCACTCCCAAATATCCCATTGCAGATTCTACAAATCAGTGTTTCAAAACTGCTGAATCAGAAGAATGTTTTAGCTATGTGAGGTGAATGCGCACATCACAAAGGGGTTTCTCAGGCAGTTTCCTTGCAGTTTTTACAATGGGATATTTGCTTTTTCACCTTTGGCCTCAATGAACTTCCATAGGTCTATTTACATAATAGACAAAAACAGCTTTTAAAACTGTTGAATCCAAAGAAAGGTTTAAACTCCCAAATATCCATTCACATCACAAAGTGGTTTCTCAGATAGCTTTCTTCTCATTTTTATCCAGAGATATTCACTTTTTCACCATTGTCCTCAGTGAGCTCCCAAATGCCCATTTGCAGAATGGACAAAAACAGTGTTTCCAAACTGCTGAATCCAAAGAAAGGTTTGTCTCTATGTGATGAATGCACACATCAAAAAAGAGTTTCTCAGAGGGCTTCTTTCAAGTTATTATTTGAAGATTTTTTTTTCAACATAGCCCTGAAAGCACTCCCAAATATCCCTTTGCAGATTCTACAAAACCTGTACTTCCAAACTGCTGAAAGAAAACAAACTTTTAACTCTGTGAGATGAATGCATTAATAACAGAGCAGTTTCTCCAAAAGCTTCTTTCTACTTTTTATGTGAAGATGTTTCCTTTTTCACCATAGGCCTCAATGTGCTGTCAAATAACCCTTCACAAATTCTGCAAAAACTGTTTCTTCATACTGCTGAATCCAAAGGAAGATTTAACTGTGTGAGATGAATGCACACATAACAAAGCAGTTTGTCCAAAAGAGTCTTTCTAATTGTAATGTGAAGATGTTTCCTTTTTCAAAACAGGCCTCAATGCACTCCCAAATATCCCTATGCAGATTCTACAAAAACAGTATTTCTAAACTGCTGAATGAAAGGAAAGGTTTAACTCTGTGAGGTGAATGCACAATTAATCAAAAATTACAAAGCAGTTTATCAGAATGCTTCTTTCTAATTTTTATGTGATGGTGTTTCCTTTTTCCAAAACAGGCCTCAATGCACTCCCAAATAACCCTATGCAGATTCTACAAAACCAGTGTTTCCAAACTGCTGAATGAAAAGAAAGGTTTAACTCTGTGAGGTGAATGCATGATGAATATATAAATCACAAAGCAGTTTCTCAGAATTCTTCTTTCTACTTTTTATCTGAAGTTGTTTCCTTTTTCACCACAGGCCACAATGCGCTCCCAACTATTCCTTTGCAGATGTTAAAAGAACAGTGTTTCCAAAGTACTGAATGAAAAGAAAGCTTTAACTCTGAGAGATGAATGCACACATCACAAAGCAGTTTCTGAAATCACTTCCTTCTGGTTTTTATCCTAGGATATTCTCTTTTTCACCATTGTCCTTAATATGTTCCCAAATATCCATTCGCAGAATGGAGAAAAACAGTCTTTCAAAACTGCTGAAAAAAAAAGGAATGTTTAACTCTGTGAGATGAGTGTACACTTCACAAAGCAGTTTCTCAGAAATATCCTTTCTAGTTTATATCTGAAGGTGTTTCACTTTTCAACATAGACAGTACACTCCCAAATATCCCTTTACAGAGACTAAAAACAGTGTTTCCAACCTCTTAAATGAGAAGAAAGATTTACCTCTGTGAGAGGAATGTACACATAACAAAGCTACTCAGATGGCTTCCTTATAGTTTTTATCCTGGGTTATTTGCGTTTTTGCCATAGGCCTCAGTGAGCTCTAAAATGTTAATTTGTAAGATGGACAAAAGCAGTTTTTACAAACTTCTGAATGAAAAGAAACTTTTAACTCTGTGAGATGAATGCACACATCTTGAAGCAGTTTCTCAGATAACTTCCTTCTAGTTTTTATCATGGGACATTCACTCTCTTGGCATTGGCCTCAGTGAGCTCCAAAATGTCCATTCACAGAATGGACATAAAGAATGTCTCCCAACAACTGAATCCACAGAAAGCTTTAATTCTGTGAGATGAATGGACACATCACTAAGCAGTTTCTAAGAAAGTTTCTTCCTAGTTTTTATCTCAGGATGTTTCCTTTTCCACCATAGGACTTAACGGGGCAATTAAAACTTCACAAAGCAGTTTCTCAGAAAGCTTCTTCCTAGTTTTTATCTGAAGATGTTTCCTTTTTCACTGTAGGACTCAATGGGCCAATTAAAGCTTCAAAAAGCAGTTTCTCAGAAAGCTTCTTTCTAATTTTTATCTTAAGATGTTTCCTTTTTCACTGAAATAGGCCTCAATGCGCTCCCAAATATCCCATTGCAGAGTCTGCAAACACAGTGTTTCCAAACTGCTGAATGCAAAGAAAGGTTCTAATTTTTATCCGAACATGTTTCCTTTTTCATCGTAATAGGCTTCAGATTGCTTCTTTCTGGTTTTTATCCTGGGATATTCACTTCCTCACCTTTGGCCACAATGAGCTCTCATAGGCCCATTTGTAGAATGGACATAAGCAGTGTTTCCAAACTGCTGAATCCGAAGAAAGGTTTAAATCTGTGAGATGAAGGCACACATCACCAAGCAGGTTCTCAGAAAGGTTCTTTCAACTATTTATATGAAGATGTTTCCTTTTTCTCCATCGACCACAATGCATTCCCAAATATCCCACCACAGATTCTACAAAACAGTGTTTCTAAATTGCTGAATGAAAAGAAAGGTTTAACTCAGTGAAATGAATGCACGCATTACAAAGATTTTTGTCAGACAGCTTCCTTGTAGTTTTTATCCTGGGATAATAGCTTTTTCAGCATTGGCCTCAGTGACCTCCAAAATGTCCATTTGCAGATTGAACACAGATTTTCCAAACTGTTGAATCCAAAGAAAGGTTTAACTCTGTGAGATGAAGGCACAATTCACGAAGTAGGTTCTCAGAAAGATTCTTTCTACTTTTTATATGAAGATATTTCCTTTTTCTCCATTGGCCACAAGGCGCACCCAAATACCCTTTGCAGATTCTGCAAAAACAGTGTTTCCGAACTGCTGAATGAAAAGAATGGCTTAATTCTCTGAGATGAAGGTACACATCACAAAGAAGTTTTTCAGAAAGCTACTTTCTAGTTTTTAAATGAAGATGTTTCTTTTTTCACCGTTGGCCTCAATGCTCTGCCAAATATACCTTTGTAGATTTTACAAAAACAGTGCTCCCAAGCAGTTGAATGAAAAGAAAGGTCTACGTCTGTGATATAGATGCACACATCACAAAGAAGTTTCTCAGATAGCTTCCTTCTAGTTTTCATCCAGAAATAATCGCTTTTCCAACATTGGCCTCAATGAACTCCAAAATGTCCATTTGCACAACAGACAAACACTGGTTTTCCAAACTGCTGAATTCAAAGAAAGGTTTAACTCTGTGAGATGAATGCACACATCACAAAAAGGTTTATCAAAAAGTTTCATTCTACTGTTTATGTGAACATGTTTCTTTTTTCACCATAGGCCTAAATGTTCCCCCAAATATCCCTTTGTAGATTATAAAAAAGCAGTGCTTCTAAACTGCTGAATGAAATAAAGTTTAACTCTGTGATGTGAATGCACACATCAAAATGTGGTGTTTCAAATACCTTCCTTTTAGTTTTTAATCTTGGGATATTCACTTTTTCATCATTGACCTCAATGAGCTCCCAAATGTCCATTCACACAATGGACAAAACAGTGTATCTAAACTGCTGAATTCAAAGAGAGATTTGACTTCATGAGATGAATGCACACATCACAAAGCAGTTTCTCAGAAAGGTTCTTTCTAGTTTTTATTTGAAGATATTTCCTTTTTCACCATATTCCTCAATGTGTGATTCTACAAAAAGAGTGTTTCCAAACTGCTTATTGAAAAGAAAGGTTTAGCACTGTGAGATGAATGCACACATCACAAAGCAGTTTCTCAGATAGCTTCCTTCTAGTTTTTATCCTGGGATATTCACTTTTCGGCCATTGGCCTCAAAGAGCTCCCAAGTGTCCATTCGCAGAATTGACAGTAACAGTGTTTCCAATCCACTGAATCCAAAGAAAGGTTTGACTCCATGAGATCAAAGAACACATCATAAAGAAGTGGTTTTTAACCATTGGCGTTGGTGAGATTCCAAACTGCCTTTCACAGAATGGACAAAAACAGTGTTTCCAAACTGCTGAATTCAAAGAAAGGTTTAAATCTGTGAGATGAATGCCCACATCAAAAAGTAGCTTCTCAGAAAGACTCTTTCCAGTTTTTATTTGAAAATATTTCCTTTTTCAGTATAAGCCTCAATGCACTACCAAATATCGCTTTGCATATTTTACAAAAACACTGTTTCCAAACTGCTGAATGAAAAGAAAGTTTTAACTCTGCAAGTTCAATGCACACATTAGAAAGCAGTGTTTCAGATAGCTTCCTTCTGTTTTTTAACCTGGGATATTTGCTTCTTTACCATTGCCAGAATGAGCTCTCATATGTCCATTCACCAAATGGATATAAACAGTGTTACCGAACTACTGAATCCTAAGAAAGGTTTAATTCTGTTAAAAGAAGGCACACATCACAAAACAGGTTCTCAGAAAGTTTCTTTCCAGTTTTTATATGAATAACTTTCCTTTTTCTCCTTAGGCTGCAATGTGCTCCCAAATATGCCTTTGCATAAACTACAAAAACAGTAATTCCAAAGTGCTGAATGAAAAGAAATTTTAACTCTAGGGGATGAGTGCATATATCACAAAGCAGTTTCTAAGAGAGCTTCCTTCTAGTATTTATTCTCAGATATTTACTTTTTTGCCATTGGCCTCAATGAGCTCACAAATGTCCATTTGCAGAATGGACAAAAACTGTGTTTCCAAACTACTGAATTCAAAGAAAGTTTTAACTCTGTGAGACGAAGACACACATCACAAAGCGGTTTCTCAGAAAGCTTCTTTCTATTTTTCTTCTGAAGATATTTCCTTGTCCACCACAGTCCTCTATGAACTCTAAAAAATATCCTTTCGCAGATTTCATTGAAACAGTGTTTCTAAAATGCTGAATGAAAACAGGGTTTTAACTCTGTGAGATGAAGGCACACTTTACAAAGAAGTGTCTCAAATAGTTTCCTTCTAGCTTTTATCCTGGAATATTCACTTCTTCACCATTGTCCTCAATGAGCTCCCAAATGTCCATTCACAGAATGGACAAAAACAGTGTTTCCAAACTGCTGAATCCAAACATATGTTTAAATCTGTGAGAAAAATGCACACATCACAAAGCAGTTTTTCAGAAAACTTCTTTCTGTTTTTTATTTGAAGATATTTCCTTTTTCACCACTGGCCTCAAAGCCCTCCCAAATATTGCTTTGCAGATACTACAAAAACAGTGTTTCCAAACTGCTGAATGAATGGAAATGTTTATTTCTGTGAGATGAATGCACACATCTCAAAGCAGTGTCTCAGATAGCTTCCTTCTGTTTTTATCCAGGGATATTTGCTTTTTCACCGATTGCCTCAGTGAGGTTCTAAATCTCCATTCACAGAATGGACAAAAGCAGTGTATCCAAACTACTGAATCCAAAGGAAGGTCTAACTCTCTAAGATGAATGCACATATCACAAAGCAGTTTGTCAGAAAGGCTATTTCTAATTTTAATCTGAAGATGTTTCCTTTTTCACCATATGCAATACCCTCCCAAATGTCCCTTGGTAGATCCTACAGAAACAGTGTTTCCAAATTGCAAAAGAAAAGAAATATTTAACTCTGTGAGTTATATGCACACATCACCAAGTGGTTTCTCAGATAGCTTCTTTCTAGTTTTTGTCTTGGGATATTTGCTTTTTTGCCATTGGCCTCAGGGAGCTCCCAAATGTCCATTCGCAGAATGGAAAAAAAAGGTGTTTCCAAACTGCTGAATCCAAAGAAAATTTTAACTCTGTGAGATGAATGCACACATCACAAAGTAGTTTCTCAGGAACCTTCCTTCTAGTTTTTATCTGAAATTGTTTCCAGTTTCACCATAGGCCTCACTACACTCCCAAACATCTCTTTGCAAATTCTACAAAAACAGTGTTTCCAAACTGCTGAACTAAAAGTAAGGTTTAACCCTGTGAGTTGAATGCACACATCACAAAGCAATTTATAAGATAGCTTTCTACTAGTTTTTATCCTAGGATATTGGCTTTTTTGTCATTGGCCTCAATGAACTATCAAAACTCCATTCATGGAATAGGCAAAAATAGTGCTTCCAAACTGCTGATTCAAAAGAAAGATTTAACTCTGTGAGATGAATACACACATCTGATAGCAGTTTATCAGAAATCTTCCTTCTAGTTTTCATCTGAAGATGTTTCCAGTTACACCATATGCCTCAATGAGCTCCCAAACATCTCTTTTCAAATTCTACAAAAACAGTGTTTCCAAACTGCTGAATTAAAAGTAAGGTTTAGCCCTACAAGATAAATGGACACATCACAAAGTGGTTTCTCAGATAGCTTCCTACTAGTTTTTCTCCAGGGATATTTGCATTTTTCTCATTGGCCTCAATGAACTATTATAATTCCTTTCATGGAATAGGCAAAAACAGTGTTTCCAAATGGCTGAGTCAAAAGAAAGGTTTAACCCTCTGAGATGAATGTAGTATCACATAGCTGTTTCTCAGATATCTTTCTTCTACTTTTTATCCTGGGATGTTCAGTTTCTTGCCTTTGGCCTCAAAGAACTCCCAAATATCCATTTGTAAAATGCACATAACTGGTGTTTCCAAACAGCAGAAACCAAAGAAAGGTTTAACTCTATGAGATGGATACACACATTACAAAGAAGTTTCTCAGAAAGTGCCTTTCTAGTTATTATGCAAAAATGTTTCCTTTTTCACCATAGGCCTCAAGGAACTCCCAAATATCCCTTTGAGATTCTACAAAATGGTGTTTCCAAAATGCTAAATGAAAAAAAGGTTTAAATCTGTGAGATATGTGCACATATCACAAAGCAGTTTCTCAAATAGCTCCTTCAATTTTTTACCCTGTGGTATTTTATTTTTCACTATTTTTCTCAGTGAGCTCCCAAATGTCCATTTGCTGAATGGACAAAAACAGTGTTTCCAAACTGCTAAATCTAAAGAAACATTTAACTTTGTGAGATTAATGGACACTTCATAAAACCATTTCTCACAAAGCTTCTTTCAAATTTTTATCTGAAGATGTTTCCTTTTTCAACATTGGCCTCAGGGTGCTCTCAAATATCAATTCACAGATTCTGTAAAAACAGTGTTTTCATAATGCTCAATGAAAAGTGAAGTTTGACTTTGTGAGATGAATGCAGACATCACACAGTGGTTTCTCAGACAGCATCCTTCTATTTTTTTATAGTGGGATACTCGCTATTTCACCATTGGCCTCAAAGAGCTCCCAAATGTCCATTCACAAAATGGACAAAACCAGTGTTTCCAAACTGCTGAATCCAAAGAAACTTTTAACTCTGTGAGATGAATGCACACACCACAAAACAGTTTCTCAGAGAGCTTCTTTCTAGTTTTTTGCGAATATTTTTCATTTTTCACTATAGGCTTCAGCATGTTCCCAAATATCCCTTCAAAGATTCTACAGAAACAGCATTTCTGAACTGCTTGTGGAAACAAATATTTCATTCTGCGAGATGAGTGCACACATCACAAAGTCATTTCTCAAATAGTTTCCTTCTAGTTTTCTTCCTGGAATACTTGCTTTTTCATAACTGGCCTCAATGAGCTCCCAAATGTCCATTGGCACAATGGAAAAAAAAACAGAATTTCCAAACTGCTGAATAAAAAGAAAGGATTAACTCTGTGTGGTGAATGCAAACATCACAAAGCAGTTTCTCAGAACACTTCTTGCTAGTGTTTATTTGAAGATATTTCCTTTTTCACCATACGCCTCAATGCGCTCACAAATATCCCTTTGCAGATTCTACAAAAACAGTGTTTCCAAACTGCTGAATGAAAAGAAAGATTTATCTCTGTGAGATGAATGCAAACATCACAAAGTGTTTCCTCAGATAGATCCCTTCTAGTTTTTTTCAAGGGGTATTCACTTTTTTGTCATTGGCTTCAGTGATCTCCCAAATATCCATTTGCAGAATGGACATAAACCTGTTTTCAAACTGCCGAATCCAAAGAAAGTTTTAACCCTGTGAGATGAGTGTACAAATCACAAAGCAGTTTCTCAGAAAGATTCTTTCTAGGTTTAATATAAAGATGTTTCATTTTCACCATAGGCCTCAATGCTCTCCAAAATGTCCCTTTGCAGATTCTACAAAAACTGTGCATCCAACCTGCTGAATGAAAAGCAAGGTTTATCTCTGTGAGATTAATGCACTCATAGCAGAGCAATTTCTCAGAAATATTCATTCTGGTTTGTATCTGAAGATGTTTCCTTTTTCACCATAGGCTTCAATGCACTCCCAAATATTCCTTTGCAGATTCTGGAAAATCAGAATTTCCAAACTGTTGAATGAAAAGAAAGGTTTAAGTCTGTGAGATGAATGCACATATCACAGAGCCATTTCTCAGATAGCTTCCTTCTAGTTTCAATCCTGAAATATTCCCTTTTTTTGCCATTGGCCTCAGTGAGCTCCCAAATGTCCATTTGCAGAATGGACAAAAACAGTGTTTCCAAACTGCTGAATCCAAAGAAAGGTTTAACTCTGTGAGATGAATGCACACATAACAAAGTAGTTTCTCAGAAAAATACTTTCTACTATTTATGTGAGTGTGTTCCTTTTTCACTGTAGGCCTCAATACGCTCCCAAATATGCCTTCACAGACTACAAAAAGACTGTTTCCAAATTGCTGAATGAAAGAAGGGTTTAACTCTGTGAGATGAGTGTACACAGCACAAAGCATTGTCTCAGATAGCTTCCTTCTAGTTTTTATCTGCAAATATTCACTTTTTTGCCTTTGGCCTCAATGAACTCCCAAATGTCCATTTGCAGAATGGACAAAAACAGTGTTGCCATCCAGCTGAATACAAAGAAATGTTTATCTTTCTCAGATAATGCACACATCACAAAGCAATCTCTCAGAAAGTTTCTTTCTTGTTTTTATTTGAAGCGAATTCCTTTTTCACCATAGGACTCAATACATTCTCAAATATCCCTATGCAGATTCTACAAAAACAACTTTTCCAAACTGCTTAATGAAAAGGAAACTTTAGCTCTGGAGATGAATGTACCCCTCACAAAGAAGTTTATCAGAAACTTCTTTCTAGTTTATATTTGAAGATATTGCCTTTTTTACAATTGGCCTCAATGTATTTCCAAATATTGCTTTGCAGATTCAGCAAAGCAGTGTTTCCAAACTGATGAATGAAAGGAAAATTTTAACTCTGCAATATGAATGCAAACATCACAAATCGGTTTCTCAGATAGCTTCCTTCCAGTGATTATCCTGGGATATTTGCTTTTTCACCATTGGCCTCATTGTGCACCCAAATGTCCATTTGCACAATGGACAAAACCTTGTTTCTAAATTGCAAGATCCAATGAAAGTCTAAATCTTTTACATGAATGCCCACATCACAAAGCAATTTCTCAGAAAGCATTTTTCTAGATTTTATGTGAAGATGTTTCCTTTTTCACCATAGGTCCATACGCAAAGTGTGCTTCCAAACTGCAGAAAAAAAGAAAGGTTTAACTCTGAGAGATGAATGCACACATCACAAAAGTGGTTTCTGAGGTAGCTTTCTGCTAGTTTTTATCCTGAGATATTGGCTTTGTCACCATTGGCCTCAGTGAGCTCAGTAAAATCCTATTGCAGAATGGACAAAAACAGTGTTTCCAAAGCGCTGAATCCAAATAAACGTTTAACACTGTGAGATGAGTGCACACATCACAAATCACTTTCTCATAAAGATTATTTCTTACTTTTGTCTGTAGATGTTTTCTTTTTCAGCATAGGACTCAGTGCACTCCCAAATATCACATCACAGATTCTACAAAAACAGTGTTTCAAAACTGCTGAATGAAAAGTGAGGTTTAACTCTGTGAGATAAATGCACACATCAAAAAATGGTTTGTCAGATAGCACCCTTCTAGTTCTTATGGTGAGGTATTCACTTTTGCACCATTGGCCTCAAAGTGCTTTGTAATGTCCATATGCAGAATGGACAACAACAGTGTTTCCAAACTGCTGAATCCACAGAAAGGTTTAATTCTGTGAGATGAATGTACACATCACAAAGCAGTTACTTAAAAAGCTTCTTTCTAGTTTTTATTTGAAGACATTTCATTTTTCAGAATAGACCTCGAAGCGTTCCCAAATATCCCTTCACATGTTTTTCAAAAACATTGTTTCAAAACTGTGGAATGAAAAGAAAGGTTCAATTCTGAGAGTTGAATGCACACATCACAAAGCATTTTCACAGAGAGCTTCCTTCTCATATTTACCCTGGTATATTCGCGTTTTCGCCTTTGTCCTCAATGAGCTCCCAAATTTTCATTCACACAATGGACAAAAACAGTGTTTCCAAACCGCTGAATCAAAAGTAAGGTAAATTCTGTGAGATGAATTCCAAAATCACAAAGCAATTTCTCAGAAAGATTCTTTATATTTTCTATATTAAGATGTTTCATTTTTTCACTATAGGCCTCAAGGTGATCCCAAATATCCCTTCACCTATTCTAGAAAAACAGTATTTCCAAACTGCTGAATGAAAAGAAAGTTTTAAATCTGTGAGATCAATGCACACATCACAAAGCAGTTTATCAGAAAGCTGTTTTTCTAGTTTTTATCTGAATATGTTTCATTCTTCAACATAGGCCTCTATATGCTCCCAAATATCCCTTAGTAGATCTTACAAAAACAGTGTTTCCAAACTGCTGAATGAAAAGAAAGGTTTAGCTCTGCGAGATGAATGCACACATCACAAAGTGATATCTCAGATAGATTTCTCTTGTTTTTATCCTGGGATATTCGCTATTTCACCATTGACCCCAATGAACACCTCAATGTCCATTCACACAATAGACAAAAACAGTGTTTACAAAATGCTGAATCCAAAGAAAGTTTTAACGTGGTGAGTTGAATGCACACAACCAAAAGCAGATTCTCAGAAAAATTCTTTCTTATTTTCATCTGAATTTGATTCCTTTTTTATCATAGACCTCAAAGTACTCCCAAATATCTCTTTACAGATTCTACAAAAAACAGTGTTTCCAAACTGTCAAATGAAAAGAAAGGTTCAATTCTCTGAGATGAGTGCATGCATCACAAAATGGTTTCTCAGATAACTTCCTTCTAGTTTTTTATCCTGGGATATTCACTTTTTTGCAACTGGCCTCAAATGTCCATTTGCAGAATGAACAAAAACAGTGTTTCCAAGCAGCTGAATCCAAAGAAAAGTTTAACTCTATGAGATGAATGCAAGCAACACAAAGCAGTTTCTCAGAAAGATTCTTTCTTGTTTTCATCTGAAGTTGTTTCCTTTTTCACCGTAAGTCTCAATATGCTCCCAAATAAGCCTTCACAGCTTCCACAAAAGCAGTGTTTCCAAACTGGTGAATAAAAAGAAAGTTTTGAATCTGCAAGGTGAATGCACACGTCACAAAGTGGTTTCCCATATACCTTCCTTCTAGTTTTTATCTTGAGATATTTTCTTTTACACCTTTGGCCTCAATTAGATCCAAAATGTTCATAGGCACAATGGACAAACAATGTGTTTCCAAATTGCTGAATCCTAGGAAAGGTTTAAATCTGTGAAATAAATGCACTCATCACAAAGCAGCTTCTCAGAAGGCTTCTTTCTTGTTTTTATCTGAAGTTTTTCCCTTTTTCACCATAGGCCTCAATGAGCTCCCAAATATCCCTTTGCAGATTCTACAAAAACAGTGTTTACAAACTGCTTAATGAGAAGTAAGGTTTAACTCTGCAAGGTGAATGCACACATCACAAAGCAGTTTCTCATATACCTTCCTTCTAGTTTTTATCCTGGGATATTTGCTTTTACACATTTGGCCTCAATTAGATCCAAAATGTTCATAGACAGAATGAACAGTGTGTATCCAAACTGCTGAATCCCAGGAAAGGTTTAAATCTGTGAGATAAATGCACTCATCACAAAGCAGCTTCTCAGAAATCTTCTTTCTTGTTTTTATCTGAATGTTTTCCCTTTTTTGCCATAGGCCTCAATGAGCTCCCAAATATCTCTTTGCAGATTCTACAAAAACAGTGTTTCCAAATTGCTGAATGAGAAGTAGGGTTTAACTCTGCAAGAGGATTGCACACATCACAAAGTGGTTTCTCATATACCTTCCTTCCAGTTTTTATCCTGGGATATTTGCATTTTTGCCCTTGGCCTCAATGAACTCCCAAATGTCCATTCACAGATTGGACAAAAACAGTGTTTCCACACTGCTAAATCCAAATAAATTTTTAACACTGTGAGATGAATGCACACATCACAAAGCAGTTTCTCAGAAAGCTTATTTCCAGTTTTTTTCTGAAGATGTTGCCTTTTTCACCATAGGCCTCAATGCACTCCCAAATATGCCTTCTACAAAAACAGTGTTTCCAAACTGCTGAAGGAAAAGTAAGGTTTATCTCTGAGAGTTGAATGCACACTTCAAAAAGTGGTTTCTCAGATAGCTTCTTTTTAGTTTTTATCTGAAGATGTTTCATTTTTCAAAATATGCCTCAATGCACTCCCTAATATCCCTTCACAGATTCTACAAAAACAGTTTTTCCAAGCTGCTCAATCAAAAGCATGGTTTAACCCTGTGAGATGAATGAACACATCAGAAAGCAGGTTCTCAGAAATCTTTTTTCGAGTTTTTATCTGAAGATCTTTCCTTTTTCACCATAAGCCTCAATTTTCTCGACAACATGCCTTTGTAGATTTTACAAAACCAGTGTCTCCAAAGTACACAATCTAAAGAAAGCTTTAACTCTGTGAGGTGAATGCACATATCATAAAGCAGTTTCTCAGAAAACTTCTTTCTAATTGTTATCTTAAGATATTTCCTTTTTCACCATAAGTCATAATGCTCTCCTAAATATCCCTCCGCAGATCCTTCACAGTGTCTCCAAATTGCTGAATGAAAAGAAAGGTTTAAATCTGCGAGGTGAATGTACACATCACAAAGCATTTTCCCAGATAGATTCCTTCTAGTGTTTATCCTGGGATATTTGTGTTTTAGACTTTGGCTTCAATGAGCTCCCAAATGTCCATGTGTACAATAGACAAAAACGGTGTTTCCAAACTGCTGAGTCCAAAGAATGTGAACTCTGTGAGATAAATGCCCCCATCACAAAGCAATTTCTCAGAAAAATTATTTCTAGTTTTTATCTGAAGATGTTTCCTCTTTCACCATAGGCTTCAATGTGATCCCAAATATCGCTTCACCTACTCTACAAAAACAGTGTTTCCAAACTGCTGAACGTAAAGAAAGTTTAACTCTGTGAGATGAGTGCACACATCACAAAGCAGTTTTACAGAAAGCTAATTTCTAATTTTTATCTGAAGATGTTTCTTTCTTCATTGTAGGCCTCAATGTGCTTCCAAATATCCGTTCACAGATTCTAGAAAACTGTTTTTCCAAACTTCAGATTGAAAATGAAGGTTTAACTCTGTGAAATGAATGGACACATCCCATGCTGTTTCTCAGATAGCTTCCTTCTGGTTTTCACCCCATGATATTATCTTTTTCACCATTGTCCTCAATGAACTTCCAAATGTCCATTCACAGAATGGACAAAAACAGTATTACCAAACTTCTGAATACAAAGAATGTTTTAACTCTGTGAGGTGAATGCACGCATCATAAAACAGTTTCTCAAAAAGTTTCTATTTTTAATCTGAAGATATTTTCTTTTTCAACTTAGTCCTCAATAAACTTCCAAATATCACCTCGCAGTTTCTACAAAAGCAGTGTTTGCAAACTGCTGAATGAAAAGAAAGATTTAAATCTGCAAGGTGAATGCACACATCACAAAGCAGTTTCTCAGATTGATTCCTTCTAGTTTTTATCCTGGGATATTCACTTTTTTTGCCATTGTCCTCAATCAGTTCCCAAATATCCATTTGCAGAATGTACAAAAACGGTGTTTCGAAACTGCTGAATCCAAAGATAGGTTTTACTCTTTGACCTGAGTACAAACATTGCAAAGTAGTTTCTCATAAAGCTTCTTTCTAGTTTTTATTAGAAGATGCTCCCTTTTTCACCGTAGGCTTCAATATGCCCCCAAACATTGCTTTGTAGTCCTTACACAGTGTTTCCAAACTGCAGAGTGAAAAGAAAGGTTTAACTTGGTGATGTGAATGCACACATCACAAAGCAGCTTCTCAGATATCTCCCTTGTGGTTTTTATATTGGGATGTTCACTTTTTCATCATTGACCTCAATGAGCTCAGAAATATCCATTCGCAGAATGGACAAACTCAGTGTTTCGAAAATGCTGAATCCAAAGAAAGACTTAAGTCTGTGAGATGAATGCACACATCACAAAGCAGTTTCTCAGAAAGCTTCTTTCTAGTGTTTACCTGAAGATGCTTCCTTTTTCACAATAGGCCTCAATGTGTTCCCAAATATACCTTTGCAGATTCTACAAAAACCGTGTTTTCAAACTGCTGAATGAAACAAAAGGTTTAAATTTGCAAAGTTAATGCACACATTACAAAGCGGTTTTTCAAATAGCTTCCTTGTAGTTTTTATCTTTCAATATTCACTTTTTCTCCATTGGCCTCAATTAGCTCCCAAATGTAGATTCACGGAATGGAAAAAAAAAGTTTTCCAAACTATTGAATCCAAAAATAGGGTTAACTATGTGAGATGAATGCACACATGACGAAGCAGTTTCTCAGAGAGCTTCTCTCCTGTTATTACCTGAAGATGTTTCATTTTACAAAGTAGGCCTCAAACGCTCGAAAATATCCTTTGCAGATTCTAAAAAAAAAAAAGTTTCTCCAAGTACCTCACTCAATATAATGAATTATCTCTGTGACATGAATGCACACATCACAAAGCAGTTTCTCCGAATTCTTCTTTCTATTTTTATCTGAAGATATTTCCTCTTTCACCATAGGCCTCAATGCTCTCCCAAATATGCCTTCGCAGATTCTTAAAAAACACTGTTTCCAAATTGTATAATCTAAAGAAAGGTTTAACTCTGTGATATGAATGAACACATCACAGAGTAGTTTCTCAGAAGTCTTCTTTCTAGTTTTTATCTTAAGACAATTCCTTTTTCATCATAGACCTCAATGCACTCCCAAATATCCCTTAGCAGATTCTTCAAAAACAGTGCTTCTAAAGTACTGAATGAAAAGAAAGGTTTAACTCTGCAAGGAGAATGCACACGTCACAAAGAATTTTGGCAGATAGCTTCCTTCTAATTTTTATCCTGGGATATACACGTTTTAGCCTTTGGCCTCAATGAGCTCCCAAATGTCCAATCGCACAATATACAAAAACAGGGATTTCCAAGCCACTGAATCCAAATAATGGTAAACTCTATGAACTGAATGCCCCCATCACAAAGCAGCTTCTCAGAAAGCTTCTTTCTAGTTTTTATCTGAAGATGATTCCTTTTTCACCATAGGCCTCAATGCGATTCAAAATATCCCTTCAATGATTCTACAAAAATGGTATTTCCATACTGCTGAATGTAAAGAAAGATTTAACTCTGTGAGATGAATGCACATATCACAAAGCCGTTTCCCAGATCACTTCCGTCTATTTTCTATCCTGGGATATTTGCTGTTTCTCCATTCACTTCAATGTTCTCCGAAATGTACATTGGAACAACGGGCAAAAATAGCATTGCCAAATTGCAGAATCCAAAGAGAATTTAACTCTGTGAGATGAAGGCACTCATCAGAAAGCAGTTTCTCAGGTATCATCCTTGTAGTTCTTACCCTGTGATATTCACTTTTTCACCATTGGCCTCAATGAGCTCCCAAATGTCCACTAGCAGAATGAGCAGAAAAAGTGTTTCCAAACTGATGAATCCAAAGAAAGCTATTTCTCAGATTTTTCCTTCTTGTATTTATCCTGGGATATTCAATTTTTCTACATTGACTTCAGTGAGCCCCCAAATGTCCATTCGCAGAATGAGCAAAACCAGTGTTTTTGCTGAATCCAAAGAAAGGTTTACCTCTGTGAGATGAATGCACACATGAAAACGCAGTTTTTCAAAAAGTTTATTTCTAGTATTTATCTGAAGAAGATTCCTTTTTCACCGTAGGCCCCAACACACTCCCAAATATCACTTCGTAAATTCCTCAAAAGCAGTGTTTCCAAACTGGGAAATGAAAAAGAAAAGTTTAAATCTTTTAGAATAATGCACACATCATAAAGCAGTTTCCCAGTTTCCTTCTGGTTTTTATTGCAGGATATTCACTTTTAAGCCACTGGCTCCAATGAGCTCCCAAACGTCCTTTCCTAGAATTGACAAAAACAGTGTTTCCAAACAGCTGAATTCAAAGAAAGGTTTACCTCTGTGAGTTGAATGCACACATCACAAAGCCATTTCTCAGAAAGCTTCTTTCCTATTTTTATCTGAAGATGTTTCCTTCTTCACGGTACACCTCAATGCACTCCAAAATATACCCTCCCAGATACTACAATACAGTGTTTCCAAAATGATGAGTTCAAATAAAGGTTTAACTCTGGGAAATAAATTCACACATTACAAAGTGGTTTGTCTGATAGCTTCCTTCTAGTTTTATCCTGAGATACTTGGTTTTTGCCATTGGACTCAATGAGCTCCCAAATGTACATTCACAGAATGGACACTAACAGTGTTTTCCAACTTCTGGATCAAAAGCATGGTTTATCTCTGTGAGCTGAATGCACTTATCACAAAACTGTTCTCAGAAAGCATCTTTCTTTTTTTTATCTGAAGATATTTCCTTTTACGCCGTTGGGTTCAGCGCACTCCCAAATATATTCTCACAGATTCTACAAAAACAGTGTTTCCAAACTACTGAATGAAAACAAAGATTTCACTATGCCAGATGAATGCACACATCACAAAATGCCTTCTCAGACAGCTGCCTTATAACTTTTATACTGGTATGGGCACTTTTTCACCTTTGGCCTCAACGAGCTTTCAAATGTCCATTTGCAGAATGGACGAAAACAGTGTTCACAAACTGCTGAATGAAAAGGAACGTTTAACTCTGTGAGTTGAAAGCACACATACAAACCGGTTTCTCAGACAGCATCCTACCACTTTTTATCCTAGGATATTGACTTTTTCACCATTGGACTCAATGAGCTCCCAAATGTTTTTCTCAGAGTAGACAAAAACAGTCCTTCCAAACTGCTGAATACAAAGAGATTTAATTGCATGAAATCAATGTAAACATCAGTAAACAGTTTATCAGAAGGCTTCTTTCTAGATTTTATTTGAAGATATTTCATTTTTCACCAAAGGCCTCAATGCACTCACAAATATCCATTCACGGATCCTTCAAAAACAGTGTTTCCAAACTGCTGAATGAAAAGAAAGGTTTAAGACTGTGAGATGAATGCACACATCACAAATGTGTTTCTCAATAGCTTCCTTCTAGTTTTTATTCTGGACTGAGCACTTTCTTGCCTTTGGCCTGAAGGAGCTCTAAAATGTCCACTAGCAGAATGGACAAAAACAGTATTACCAAACTGCTGAATCCAAAGAAATTTTTAACTCTGTGAGATGAATGAACATATCACAAAGCAGTTTCTCAGATAGGATCCTTCTAGTTTTTACCATGGGATATTCTCTTTTATACCACTGTCCTCAATGACCTCCTAAATGTCCATTTACTGAATGGACAAAAACAGTGTTTCCAAACTGCTGATTGAAAAGAAAGGTTTAACTCTGCCAGACATCCGTGCACATCAGAAAGCAGTTTCTCAGATAGCTTCCTCCTAATTTTTATCCTGGGATATGCACTTTTTCACCTTTGGCCTCAATGACCTCCAAAATATCCATTCTTGGAATGGACAAAAACAGTGTGTCCAAACTTCTCAATCCAAAGGAAGGTTTAACTCTCTGAGGTGAATGAGTGCATCACCAAGCAGTTTCTCAGAAATTATCTTCTTTTTGTTTTCTCTGAAGATGTTTACTTTTTCACCATAGGCCTCAATGCACTTCCAAATATCCCTTTGCCAATTCTACAAAAACACTGCTTCCAAACTGCTGAATGAAAAGAAAGAGTTCACACTGACAGATGGATGAGCACATCACATAGTGATTTCTCAGATAGCTTACTTCCTAGTTTTTATCCTGTGATATTTGCTTTTTCACCATTGGTCTCAATGAGCTCCCAAATGTCCATTCACATAATGGAGAAAGCAGTGTTTCCAAAGTGCTGAATTGAAAGAAGGAATAAATCTGTGAAATGAATGCACTCCTCACAATGCAGTTTCTCTCATAGCTTCCTGCTGAAGGAGGCCAACCCCTCCACATGTGTGGGTATTTGTTGTCAGGCAGGATGACAGACTGAGAGAAAAAAATAAGACACAGAGACAAAGTATAAAGAAAGAAAAGTGGGCCCGGGGGACCAGCTGTCAGCATACGGAGGACCTTCACCAGCACTGGTCTCTGAGTTCTCTCAGTTTTTATTGATTATTATTTTTGCTATCTCAGCAACAGGAATGTCATGGAAGAGCAGCTTGATAATAGGGAGAATGTCAGCAAGAAAACATGTAAGCAAAAGAATCTATGTCATAATTAAGTTGAAGGGGAGGTACTATGCCTGGATGTGCATGTAGGCCAGATTTATGTTTCTCTCTGCCCAAACATCTCACTGGAGTAAAGAATGAAAAAGTAGCATTTCTGCCAACATGTATGGCCTCCCACCATAGGGTGGCTTTTCTCCTATCTCAGAATTGAATAAGTGTACAATCGGGATTTATACCCAGACATTCACTTCCCTGGGGCAGAAAAGAGACAGTGGCCTTCCTCTATCTCAACTGCAAGAGGCTTTCCTCTTTTACTAATCCACCTCAGCACAGACCCTTCATGCGTGTCAGGCTGGGGAATGGACAAGTCTTTCTCTCCCACAAACCCATATTTCAAACTATCACATGGGGAGAGGCCTTAGACAATACCTGGCTTTTCTGGGCAGAGGTCCCTGTGGCTTTCTGCAGTGCATTGTGCCCTTGGTTTATTGAGACTAGACAATGGTGATGACCTTAACCAAGCATCCTGCTTGTAAACGTTTTGTTAACAAGGCACATCCTGCACAGCCCTAGACCCCTTCAACCTATATTCCACACAACACAGGCTTTTGCGAACTCAAGGTTGGGGCAAAGTTACAGATTAACAGCATCTCAGGGCAGAGCAATTGTGCAGGATACATGTCAAAATGGAATTTCTTATGTCTTACATTCCTACACAGACACAGTAACAGTCTGATCTCTCTTTCTTCTTCCTACATATCCACTTTTTCATTTTGAAAAAGCCTCCATTGTCATCATGGCTCATTTTTGCTGGTCACTGTCTCTCTGGAGCTGTTGGATACACCTGTAGACTAGCCACAGAGATAACAGACATACAAGTATTAATATAAAATTTGCAATAGTGTCATCCAAGTGACAGGGGTTAAGAGTTGCAAGGTTCTCAGCAGTTTACATCATTACCTCAGTTTCTGGCACCATATTTATGTGGGCTTTTGATGGCTCAAAACTTTGACCTTTTTATTCTGAAATGTCTAAAGTAAGATTATCTTCCCTTCCTTGTAGATGACGTCTAACCATGTCCCTGTGATATTCAGATTCGTTATATACTCAAGGTGTAATAGAAAAATCAGACGTATTCCAGTCACACTGTAACTGAAAAAGATATTCCAAGCTCATGAAACTATATTCCATCCAAATGACAGTTTGTCTATGATCACTAATTTGGTTTGCTAATTTTAATGTATTTGGGTCTGACAATTCCACAATTTTGAGGAATTCTTTTGTCAATTATTTACATATTCTGCAGGTGGAACAGAAGAGTGTAAAGCACTTCCAGCAGCCACAGCAGTAGCTGTGACTGCAATAAGACCCATAATCACTGCAATCAAAGTAAAAATAAATCTTTTGGACCTAGTTAGAACTCCTTTTAATATTTCTGTTAAAATATGGATGTATGGGGAGACTTCCCACAGTTGGTACATGTATGCAGGGATCCACACACTCTCTCTTGCCCTCAGCAGCAGAATATGGTGCTGCCAATCAAAAGTTGAATCAATGCACGTAAGCAATCTACAATTTTCACAGGCTATAGTTTGGAAATCTCATTTAATAACTATGTTTCCTACAACTAGCACATAAGGAGGTTTTACACAACTTTGCAAAGGAATTGTCAGGATGGAATTTAGGTTAATAGTATAATATGGCTTGCTATGTCTTGTTCTGATAGCTTGATTTCCAGATCAAATTCTAATGTGGTGCAAAACCACAGTAAGTTTTCATAATTCTGAATGTTCAGGACAGTAACAGGACTAACTAACTTTGGTCGAGGTGATGAAGTTCCCTTTTCACCCCATTTTTACAGTGAGTGATTCTAACCGTTTGTAAACCTGGTCCTGCCTTTTAGTTAAATTACCATCATAGGCGGGATTAGTGGTCCAGAGAGATGGGGCCTGTGATTCTGAGGGAGTGTGGTCCGTACAATCGTAATGTAACTGGCCTCAAGGGGTCCAGTCTATAACAGTTCCAAATTTATTGTTTTGTATTATCACTGCAGTATTAACCACATGTTCTTCCCAAATTAAGACTTCTGTGTCTTTGGATTATTTGGGAATTTCCTTGGGGCAAGGTTTTCTCTTAGGCCTACATTTTAAAGATCTTTGATAAGAAGAGTCCTGTAAATCATTTATTTGTAACTGGACTAACATTTCATTTACTGTGTGATAAGTAAATCTACTGATAACACTGACAACAGGTACTTCTACCAACCAATTTTGGGTTGTAGGTATTAAGCATTCTGGTGCCTTCCCCAGGCAACTAAAAGGATAATGATGCCAATTGGAAATATTTGTCATCTTTTTTTCAGATTGAGCAGGGCAACGATTATCTGTGGGGCAAGACAACAAAAATAAAACATGTAAAATGCACTATTATTAACATATTCTTCTATAGGATTATCCATCCAAGTGACTACCCAAATTAAAGGCGGGAAAGACACATAGGCCTAGTAAATATAATTAGCTGTAGCTGATCCTGCAGATATGGGGAGACTCACCACCACTGATACAGTCATCAAATCTACAAGCAGCATATTCTCTGGAGTTCATGTTACCCTTGTTTTCTTCAGACTTTTTTCAGCTAACTCTGTCAGCTTCTTTAATTGGGCCCAAGTCAGCAGTTCCACTTTCTTGGTGGATTGCAACTTCTTCTGTAAGTAGTAGATACCTAAACTGGATGCTGATTTTCTCCTGGTGAAACACAAGCAAAGCCTCTCCCACACGTTATCACCTTCCCTATTTCCCATGTTTTATTTTTGTTGTCTTTCTGCCAAATCAATTTTCTTTCATGTGGGCTGTTCTTTTTACCAGTAAAATGCTGTTCTGCAGAAGTAGTGGTCTGAATTTTATAAATGTTTAAAAATTTTAAAGTATAGAATGCTAGATTAAGTTGCATCTGGGGAGTGTTATACTCCTTTCTGTCTTTTTTCTTTTTTGTTTCACCAATTGAGCTTTGAGTGTTCTATTAGTTCTTTCAATTATGGACTGTCCTTGGGAATTACAAGCAATTCCTGTTGCATGTGTAATTTTTCACTGATTTCAGCATTTTTGAAATGGTTTACTACAGTATCCAGGCCCATTATCTGTTTCAATTATTTTTTGGAATCCCATGACAGCAAAACAAGATAATAGATGTCTTTAAACATGGGAAGTACTTTCTCCTGTATGGCAGGTTGCCCATATGAAATGTGAATAAGTACCAACTGTCACAAGGACAAATGACAATTTACCATGTGAAGGTACACGTGTGACATCTATTTGCCATAATGCATTAGGACATAGACCTCTGGGACTAACTCCTGCCTCCTGAGGGGGCAGGTGTAGAATCTGACACTGGATGCAATGTTGTACAATATTTTTTGCCTGTTTCCATGTGATATCAAGTTAATTTTTAATTCTGTTGCATTTACATCAGTCAAGGCATGAAGCTCTTGAGCTTCCACGAATGCAGATGATACTTGCAAGTCAGCTTATTACTTGCCTTAGTTAAAAGTCCTGGTAAATTAGTACGTCCTGAAATATGAGTAATATAAATTGGGAAATTTCCTTTTCCTACAGTTTGCTGAAACAAATTAAACAGCTGGTTTGACTGATCATCCATACCATAATTGATTAGGGTTGTCTCAACATCCTTTGTAGCCTGTACTACATATGCAGAATCTGATACAATGTTAATAGGCTGATTAAAATCTTGTAACACTGAAATGACAGCAACCAACTCTGCTCTTTGAGTTGAGTGATATTGAGTTTCAATGACTCGTTCTTTGGTCTGGTGTAAGCCACTTTTCCGTTGCTGGAGCCATCAGTAAACACCGTCAGAGCATATTCTAAAGGTTTATGCCTGGTAATTTTAGGTAAAATCCAAGTAGTCAATTTTAAAAACTGGAAGATTTTTTATTTTTATAATGATTATTAGTAATTTCACAAAATCAGCAAGACAAATCTGCCATGCAGCAGAATTAAAAAGGCTTGTCTAAATTGTTCCTTGTTTAAAGAAACAATGATTTTATCTGGGTCATTTCCATACAATTTTATTATTTGTAATCTTGCCTGACCAATTAATGTAGCCTTATGATCTAAGTACCACATAAAAGTTTTAATTGTACTGTGAAGAAGGAGTGACAACTCCACAAGATCTGTATTTTGAACAATAGTGTCTGTTGCAGAATGTACAGTAACAAAAATCAAAAGTTGAAGTGGGACCCAGTGATCAATTTAATTACTCATGCTGACCAAAATTTTTCTTTGAGCAATTCTTTTTTTTTATACTTTAAGTTCTACGGTACATGTGCAAAACATGCAGGTTTGTTACATATATGTACATGTGACATGTTGTTGGTGCGCTGCACCCATTAACTCATCGTTTACATTAGGTATGTCTCCTGATGCTATCCCTCCCTCTACCCCCTTCCCCATCCCATGACAGGCCCTGGTGTGTGATGTTTCCCTTCCTGTGTCCAAGTGTTCTCATTGCTGAATTCCCACATATGAGTGAGAACATGTAGTGTTTAATTTTTTGTCTTATGATAGTTTGCTAAGAATGGTGGTTTACAGCTTCATTCACATCTCTACAAAGGACATGAACTCATCCTTTTTTATGGCTGCATAATATTCTGTGGTGTATATGTGCCACATTTTCTTAATCCAACCTATCACTGATGGGCATTTGGGTTGGTTCCAAGTCTTTTTTATTGTGAATAGTGCCACAATAAACATACGTTTGCATGTGACTTTATAGCAACATGACTTATAATCCTTTGGGTATATGCCCAGTAATGGGATGGCTGGGTCAAATGGTATTTCTAATTCTAGATCCTTGAAGAATAGCCACACTGTCTTCCACAATGGTTGAACTAGTTTACAGTTCCACCAAAAGTGTAAAAGTGTTCCTATTTCTCCACATCCTCTCCAGCACCTGTTGTTTCCTGACATTTTAACGATCGTCATTCTAACTGGAATTGATGTTCTTTTGCTATTCAAGTATGGATCCCCTCTCAAGAAAAAGAACAAATTTGACATGTCATAAGTAGGGATAGCAAGAGTTGGCTGAATTCAATTAATATCTCCTAGCAATTTTTGAAAGTCATTTAATTTTCTTAATGTGTCTTTTCTTATTTCCATTTTTTTGTGGTTTAATATTCCTTTCCTCTACCTGCATTCCCAAATAATGAAAAGGAGCAGAGATCTGAATCTTATCAGCTGCTGTTGTCAGTCTTGCATTTGCAACTTCTGTCTGCAGTAACGTGTAACTGTCAATTAATTTGTCTCTTGTTTCTGCAGCACACAAAATACCATCAACATAATGAATGATATAACAGTATGAAAACATGTCTCTAACTGGTTGAAGAACTTGTGCTACAAAAGTCTGACAAATATTTGGACTATTAAGTATTTCTTGAGGAAAAACTTTCCACTGAAATCTGGTGGCTGGTTCTTTATTATTTGTGGCTGGTATAGTAAAAGCAAAATTTTTAACACCTTGTCTTGACAGAGGAATGGTATGAAAGCAATCATTTAGATCAGTTATAATCAAAGACCTATCTTTGGGGATCATGGTTGGAGAGGGCAACCTGGGCTGGAAAGTCCCCATTGTTAAAGAAAGGTTTAACAATGTTGGCTGGGCGTGGTGGCTCAAGCCTCTAATCCCAGCACTTTGGGAGGCCGAGATGGGCGGATCACGAGGTCAGGAGATCAAGACCATCCTGGCTAACACGGTGAAACCTCGTCTCTACTAAAAATACAAAAACTAGCTGGGCGAGGTGGCAGGCACCTGTAGTCCCAGCTACTTGGGAGGCTGAGGCACGAGAATGGCCTAAACCCGGGAGGCGGAGCTTGCAGTGAGCTGAGATCCGGCCACTGCACTCCAGTCTGGGCAACAGAGTGAGACTCCTCCTCAAAAAAAAATAAAAATAAAAAAAATAAAACAATATAAGCTGAATGCACACTTCCCAAAGTGGTTTCTCATATAGCTCTCTTCTAGCTTTTAACCTGTGATATTCACTTTTTTGTCATAGGCTTCAGTGAACTTCCAAATGATCATTCGCAGATTTGGCAAAAACAGTGTTTCCAAACTACTGAATTAAAAGAAAGGTTTAACTCTGTGAGATGAATGCACACATCACAAAGCAGCTTCTCAGAAAGTTTCTTTCTAGTTTTTATGTGAAGATGTTTTCTTTTTCACAATGGGGCTCAATGCAATCCCAAATATCCCATCACAGATTCTACAAAAACAGTGTTTCTAAACTGCTGAAGGAAAAGAATGGTTTAACTCATTGAGATGAATGTGCAAATCACAAAGAAGCTTTGCAGAGATTTTCCTTCTGGTTTTTATCCTGGGATATTGGACTTTTGCCACTGGCCTCAGTGAGTTCCCAAATGTCGATTTGCAGAATGGACAGAAACAGTGCTTCCAAACTTCTGAATACAAAGGTTTAACTCCATGAGATGGATGTATACATCACCAATTTAATTTATCAGAAAGATTCTTTCTAGTTTTCATTTGAAAATATTTTCTTTTTTCATCATAGGCCTCAAAGCACTCCAAAATGCCCCTTGGCAGATCATACAAAACAGTATTTCCAAACAGCTGAATGAAAAGAAAGGTTTAACTCTGTGAGATGAATGCACACATCACAAAGTGGTTTCTCAGAAACCTCTATTTCAGTGTTTATCCTGGGATTTTCACTTTTTAGCCATTGGCCTCAGTGAGCTCCAAAATGTCAATTTGTAGAATGGACAAAAACAGTGTTCCCAAACTGCTGAATCCAAAGAAAGGTTTAACTCTGTGACAAGAATGCTGAATCACAATGCAATTTCCCAGAAAGCTTCCTTCTAGTTTTCAATCTGAAGGTATTTCCTTTTTCACCATAGGCCTCCATACACTCCCAAATGTATCATCGCAGATTCTATAAAAACAGTGTCTCCAAACTGCTGAATGAAAAGTAAGGTTTATCTGTTCGAGGTGAATGCACACATCACAAAACGGTTTCTCAGATAGCTTCCTTTTAGTTTTTATCCTGGGATATTTTCTTCTTCATGATTGGCCTCAATGAGCTTCGAAATGTCCACTCACAGTATGGGCAAAAACAACGTTTCCAAAGTGCTGAATGCAAAGGAATGTTTAACTCTGTGAGATGAATTAACACATCACAAAGCAGATTCTCAGAAAGCTTCTTTCTAGTTTCTATCTGAAGATGTTTCCTTTTTCACCATAGATCTCAATGCATTCCCAAATAAGTCGCTGCAAAAACAGTGCTTCCAAACTACAGAATAAAAAGAATGGTTTAACTCTCTGAGAGGGATGTACACATCAAAAAGCAGTTCATCTGATAGCTTCCTTCTAGTTCTTATCCAGGGATATTCACTCTCACTGTTGGCCTCAATGAGTACCAAAATGTCATTTCACAGAATGGACAAACCAGCGTTTCCAAACTGCTGAATCCAAAGAAAGTTTTAACACTGTGAGATGAAGGCACACATCACAAAAAGAAAAGCAGTTTCTCAGAAAGCTTGTGTCTAATTTGTATCTGAAGGTGTTTCCTTTTTCACCACAGGACTCTATGCACTCCCAAATATCCCTTAGCAAATTCTACAAAAACAATGTTTCCAAACTGTTGAATGAAAAGAAAGATTTAACTTTGCAAGATGAATGCACATGTCACAAAGAAGTTTCTCTGATAGCTTCCTTCTAGGTTTTATCCAGGGATATTTACTTTTTCAAGATTGGCATCAATGAGCTTCCAAATGTCCACTCACTGTATGGACAAAAACAGTGTTTCCAAACTGCTAATGCACAGAAAAGTTTAACTCTGTGAGATGAATTAACAAATCACAAAGCAGTTTCTCAGAAAGCTTCTTTCTACTTTTTATCTGAAGATGTTTCCTCTTTCACCATAGGTCTCACTACACTCCCAAACAAGCCATCACAGTTTCTAGAAAAACAGTGTTTCCGCACTGCTGAATAAAGATAAAGTTTTAACTCTCTGAGATGAATGCGCAAATACAAAACAGTTTATCTGATAGCTTCCTTCTAGTTTTATCCAGGAATATTCGCTTTTTCTTTGCCATTGGCCTCATTGTGCTCCAAAAAGTAGTTTCTCAGAAAGCCTCTTTCTAGTTTTTGTCTGAAGATATTTCCATTTTTCACCATAGGCCTCTATGCACTCCCAAATATCCCTTAGTGAATTCTACAGTAGCAGTGTTTCCGAACTGCTGAATGAAAAGTTTAACTGTGTTAGATTAAGGCTCACACCACAAGGCAGTTTCTCAGATAGTTTCTTTCTAGTTTTTTTCTGAATATGTTTCATTTTTTCAAAGTAAACCTCAAATATTCCTTCACAGTTTCTACAAAACAGTGTTTCCAAGCTGCTGCATGAAAAGAGTGTTTTTAACTGCAAGATGAATGCACGCACCAAAAAGCAGTTTCTCAGATTGCTTTCTTCTAGGTTTTATTCCTGGATATTCACTCTTTTGTCATCAGCATCAATGAGTTCCCAAAGTCCCATAGAAGACCAAAATAGTGTTACCAAACTACTAAATCCAAAAATGTTTTCACTCTGTGACATGAATGCACACATCAAAAAGCAGTTTATCTGGAAGTTTCCTTGTTGTTTTTAGCTGAAGATGATTCCGTTTTCACCAGAGGCCTCAAGGGTTTTCCAATTATCCTTTTGCAGATTCTACAAAAAAAGTTTCAAAACTGATGAATTAAATCAAAAGATTAACTCTGCAATATGTATACACACATCACAAAGCTTTTTCTCAGACAACTTCCTTCTAGTTTTAATTGTGAGATATTCATGTTTTTCCTTTGACCTCAAAGACATTTCAAATGTCTGTTCACAGAGTGTCCGAAAACAGTGTTTCCAAACTGCTGAATCCAACGAAAGGTTTAACTCTGTGAGATGAATGCACACATCACAAAGCAATTTATCAGGAAGCTTCTTTCTAATTTTCAACTGAAGATGTTTCATTTTTCACCATAGGCCTAAAGGCATTCACAAATATCCCTTAACAGATACTCCAAAAACAGTGCTTCCAAACTACTGAATCAAAAGAAATATTTAACTCTGCAAGATGAATGCACATATCTCAAAGCAGTTTCTCAGGTAGCTTCCTTCTAGTTTTTATCCTGGTATATTCTCTTCTTTACCATTGGTCTTAATGAGCTCCCAGATGTCCACTCACAGAATGAACAAAAACAGTATTTCCAAGCTGCTGAATCCAAAGAAAGGTTTAACTTTTTAAGGTGAATGCACTCATCACAAAGTTCTTTCTCAGCTAGCTTCCTTCCGGTTTTCATCCTGGGATGCTTGCTTTTTCCTTTGGCCTAACTGAACTCCCAAATGTACATTTGCAGAATGGACAAAAACAGTGTTTCCAAATTGCAGATCAAAAGAAAGGATTAGCTCTCTGAGATGAATGGACACATCACAAAGCAATTTCTCACAAAGCTCATTTCTACTTTATATCTGAAGATGTTTCCTTTTTCACCATAGGACTCAATGCAATCCCAAATATCCCTTCGGAGATCCTAGAAAAACAGTGTTTCAAACCTGCTGAATGAAACATAAGTTTAACTCTGTGAAATGGGTGCCACATCACAAAACAGTTTCTCAGATGGTTTCCTTCTACATTTTATCCTGGGATGTTCTCTTTATCACCTTTGGCCTCTATGATCTCTCAAATGTCCACTGGTAGAATCGACAACAACAGTGTTTCCAAACTGGTGAATGAAAAGGAAGTTTTAATTCTGTGGGATGAATACACAAATCACAATGGTTTCTCAGATAATTTCCTGCTCTTTTTAATCCTGGGCTATTTGGTTTCTCGCCATTGGCCTCAATGAGTTCCCAAATGTCTATTCACAAAATGGACAAAAACAGTGTCTTTAAATTGCTGAATCCAAAGATACATTTAAATCTGTGAGATAATGCTCACATCACAAAGCAGTTTCTCGGAAAATTTCCTTCTAGTGTTTATTTGTGGATATTTGATTTTCACGTTTGGCTTGAATGAGATCCTAAATGTCCATTCACAGAATGGACAAAAACAGTGTTTTCTAACTGATGAATCCAAAGAAAGATTTAACTCTGGATGATGGGTGTACACATCAAAAAGTAGTTTCTCAGAAAGCTTCTTTCTTATTTTTATCTGAAGATACTTCCTTGTTCAACATAGGCCTCAAAGCACTAACAAATATCCCTTCTCAGATTCTACAAAAACAATGTTTCCAATCTGTTTAATTAAATAAATGTTTAACTCTACGAGGTGAGTGCACACACCACAAAACACTTTCTCACATAGATTCCTTCTAGTTTTTATTCTGGGATATTCGATTTTTCGCAATTGGACTCAATGAGCTCCAAATTGTCCATTCATAGAATGGACAAAAACAGTGTTTTCAAATGGCTGAGTCCAGAGGAAGGTATACCTCTGTGAGGTTAATGGACACATCACAAAGTGCTTTCTTAGATAGCTTCCTTCTGTTTTTAATCCAGGATGTTCACTTTTCGTGATTGACCTCAATAAGCTCCTAAATGTACATTTGCAGAATGGGCAAAAACAGTCTTTCCATACTGCTTAATCGAAGAAAATCTTAACTCTATGAGATGAAGGCAACATCACAAAGTGGTTTCTTAGACAGTTTCCTTCTAGTTTTTATCGTATGATATTCCATTGTCCTCAAAGAGCTCCCAATTCACAGAAAGGACAAAAACAGTGTTTCCAAACTGTTGAACATAAAGAAGAGTTTAACTTTCTGAGATGAATGCACACATCACAAAGCAGTTTATCAGAAAGCTTCTTTCCAGTTTTTATCTGAAGATTCTCACTTTTTCACAACTGGCCTCAATGTGCTCTAAAACATCCACTCGCAGATTCTACAAAATCAGTGTTTCCAAAATTCTGAATGAAAAGAAAAATTTCACTCTGCAAGATGAATGCACGTATCACAAAGTGATTTTTGTCAGATATCTTCCTCCTAATTTTTATCCTGAGATACTTGCTTTTTCACGATTGGCCTCAAAGAGGTCCCAAATGTCCATTCACAGAATGGACAAAAACAGTGTTACTAAACTGCTGAATCAAAATAAAGGATTAAATCTGTGAGATGAATGCACACATTACAAAGCAGTTTCTCAGAAAGCTTTTTTCTAGTTTTTGTCTGAAGATGTGTCCTTTTTCACCATAGGCTCCAGTGAGCTCCCAAGAATCCCTTCGCATATTCTACAAAAACAAGGTTTCAAAACTGCTGAATGAAAAAAAAGTTTAAGCTCTGAGAAATGAATGCACACATGACAAAGCAATTTCTCATAGAGCTTCCTGCCAGATTTTATAGTAGGATATTCTCTTTTTCACCATTGGCCTCAATGAGCTTCCAAATGTGTATTCACAGAATGGAAAAACACAGTGTTTTCAAACTTCAAAAAAGGTTTAGCTCTGTGAGATGAATTCCAACATCATAAAGTGGTTTCTCAGAGAGCTTCCTTCTAGTTTTTATCTGGGGATATTCCCTTTTTTGGCATTGGCCTCAATGAACTCCCAAATGTCCATTCGCAGAAAGGACAAAAATAATGTTTCCAAACAGCTGAATTGAAAGAAAGGTTTAACACTGTTAGATGAATGCACATATCAAAAAGTAGTTTCTCACAAAGTTTCTTTGCATTTTTTATCTGAAGATATTTCCTTTTCACCATAGGTCTCAATGCACTCCCAAATATTCCTTTGGATATTCTATTAAAACAGTGTTTCCAAACTGCTGAATGAAAAGATAGTTTTACCTCTGTGAGATGAATGCACACATCACAACGGTATCTCAGATAGCATCCTTCTATTTTCATTTCTGGGATATTCCCTTTTTCACCATTGGCCTCAATGAGATTCCAAATGTCCATTCACAGAATGGACAAAAAGAGTGTTTTAAAATTGCTGAATTCAAAGAAAGGTATAACTCTGAGAGATAAACGCATACATCACAACTAGTTTTTCGGGCTGTTTCCTTCTAATTTTTATTAGGGGATATTCTCTTCTTTACCATTGGCCTCAATGAGCTCACAAATGTCCATTTGCAGAATGGAGAAAAACAGAGTTTCCAAACTGATGATTCCAAAATATATTTTGACTATGGAGGATGAATTCAAACATCACAAAGAAGTTTCTCAGAAAGCTTCTTTCTAGTTTTTATCCTCTCCAAATTGCTGAATGAAAAGAAAGGCTTAACTCTGTGAGATAAATGCACACATCACCAAGCGGTTTCTCAGAAAGTTTTCTTCCAGTTTTTATCAGAGGATATTCTCTTTTTTTTCATAGGTGTCACTGAGCTCCCAACTGTCCATGCACAGAATGGGCAAAAAAAAAAAATGATTTAACACTATGAGATAAATGCACTCATATCTGAGGAAGTTTTGTTTTTCATCATAGACTTCAATGTGCTCCCAAATATCCCTTTTCAGATTGTACAAAACAGTGTTTCCAAACTGCTGAATCCAAAGAAAGGTTTAAATCTATTAGATGAATGCACAGCTCTCAAAGCAGTATCTCAGAAAGCTTCCTATATGTTTTTATCTGAGGATGTTTCCTTTTTCACCATAGGCCTCAATGCACTACAAAATACCCCTTTAACAGATTCTGCAAAAACAGTGTTTCCAAACTGCTGAATGAAAAGAAAGGTTTAACTATGTGAGATGAATTCAAACATCACAACGCAATTTCTCAGATACCTTTCTTCTAGTTTTTATCCTGAGATATTTGATTTTTCAGCATTGACCTCAATGAGCTACAAAATGTACATTCTCAGAATGGACAAAAGCAGTGTTTCCTAACTGCGTAATCCAAAGAAAGGTTTAACTGTGTGACATGCATGTACACATCACAAAACAATTTCTCAGAAAAATTCCTTCTAGTTTTTATATGAAGATGTTCCTTTTTCAATGTAGATCTCAAAGTGCTCCCAAATTACCCTTCACAGATTTTACAAAACCAGTGTTTCAATACTGCTTAATCAATAGAATGGTTTACCTCTGTGAGAAGAATGCATGCTCCATGAAGCACTTTCTCTGAGAGCTTCCTTCTAGTGCTTATCATGGGATATTTGCTCTTTCACCATTGGCCTCAATGAACTCCCAAAGGTGCATTCTCAGAATGAACAAAAACAGTGTTTCCAAACTGTTGAATCCAACGAACAGTTTAACTCTGTGAGATGAATGCACACATCACAAAGTAGTTTCTCAGAAAGATTCTTTCTAGTTTTATTCAAAGCTGTTTCCTTTTTCAACATGGCCCTCAATGCGCTCTCAAATATCCCTTCACAGGTTCTACAAAAACCATGTTTCCAAACTGCTGAATAAAAAGAAAACTTTACCTTTGCCACCATGAATGCACACATCAAAAACAGCTTATCAGATAGCATCATTCTAGTGTTTATTTTGGTGTGTTCCCTTTTTTGTCATTGGTCACAATGAGTTCCCAAATGTCCATTCACAGAATGGACAAAAACAGTGTTTCCAAACTGCTGAATCCAAAGAAAAGCTTAACTCTGTGACATGACACACACATTACAAAGCAGTTTCTCAGAAAGTTTCTTTTTAGTTTTTATCTGAATAAAACTTTTCACCATAGGCCTGTAGGTGCTCCCAAACATCCCTTCTCAGTTGCTATAAAACCAGTATTTCCAAACTGTTGAATGAAAAGAAAGGTTTCACTCTGCAAGACGAATGCACACATCACAAAGTGATTTCTAAGATAGACCCCTTCTAGTTTTTATCTCGGGATATTCTCTTTTATGCCATTCCCTACAAAAGACTCCAAATGTCCATTTGCAAAATAGAAAAAACTGTGTTTCCAAACTGCTGAACCAAAAGAAAGGGTTAACTCTGGGAGATGAAAGTACACATCAGTAAACAGTTTCTCAGAAAACTTCTTTCTAGTTTCTATCTGAAGATGTTTACTTTCTCACCATAATCATCAATGCACTCCCAAATATCCCTTCACAGATTCTATACAAACAGTGCTTCCAAACAACTGAATGAAAAGAAAGGTTTAACTCAGGGAGATGAATACACACAACACAAAGCTGTTCCCCAGATAGCTTCCTTCTAGGTTTTATCCTGGGATATTCACTTTTTCACCATTGGCATCAATCAGCTCCAAAATTCCATTCACAGAATGTACTAAAACAGTGCTCTCAAACTGCTGAATCCAAAGCCAAGTTTAACTCTGTGAGATGAATGCACACCTAAAAAGTAGTTTCTCAGAAAGCTTCTTTCTAGTTTTTATCTGAAGTTGTTTCCAATTTCACCGTAGGACTCAATGCGCTCCCAGATATCCCTTTGCAAATTCTACAAAAAACATTGTTTCTAAACTGCTTAATGAAAAGAATGTTTTAACTCTGCAAGGTGAATTCACACATAACAAAGTGGATTCTAGGGTACCTTCCTTCTAGTTTTCATCCTGGGATATTCCCTTTTTCGCCATTGGCCCCAGTGAGCACCCAGTTGTTCATTAGCAGAATGGACAAAAACAGTGTTTCCAACCAGTTGAATCCAAAGAAGAAAGGTTTAACTCTGTGAGATGAGTGCACACATCACAAAGCAGTTTCTCAGGTAGCTTATTCGTATTTAATATCTGAAGATGATTCCTTTTTCACCATAGGCCTCAAAGTGCTCCCAATCTCCCTTGGCAGATTCTACAAAAAAAGTGGTTACAAAATGCTTAATGAAAGAAAGATTTACGTCTGTGAGAGGAATGCACACATCACCAGGCAGTTTCTCAGATAACTTCCTTCTAGTTTTTATCCTGGGATATATAGTTTTTCACCATTGACCTCAATGAACTCCCAAGTGCAAATTCGCAGAATGGACAAAAGCAATGCTTCCAAAGAGCTGAATACAAAAAAAAGTTTTGCACTGTGAGATGAATGCACACATCACAAATCAGTTTCTTATAAACCTTCTTTCTAGTCTTTATCTGAAGAAGTTTCCTTTTTCACCATAGGCCTCATTGCACTCCCAAATATCCCTTCACAGTTTCTGTAAAAACGGGGTTTCCAAACTGCTTAGTGAAAACAATGGTTTAGCATAAACAGTGATTCCAAACTGCCAAATCCAAAGAAAGTTTTAATTCTGTGAGATAAATGCAGACATCACAAAGCAGTTTCTCAGAAAGCTTCTTTTACTTCTTATCTGAAGATGTTTCATTTTTCACTATAGGCCTCAATGTGCTGTCAAATATTCCTTCACAGATTCTACTAAAACAATGTTTCCAAATAGCTGAATGAAAAGAAAGGTTTATCTCCATGAGATGAATGCACACATCCCAAAGTGTTCTCTCTCATAGCTTCCTTTCGGTTTTTATCTTGGGATATTCTCTTTTTCACCTTTGGCCTCAATGAGCTCCCAAATGTCCATTCACAGAATGGACAAAAATAGTGTTTCCAAGCTGCTGTACCCAAATAAATGTTTAACACTGTGAAGTGAGATCACACAACAGAAAGTAGTTTCTCAAAAAGCTTCTTTCTATTTAATATCTGAAGAGGTCTCGTGTTTCACCAAAGACCTCAATGCACTCCCAAATATCCCTTTGCAGATACTAAAAAACGAGTGTTTCCAAATTGCTGAATGAAAAGAAAGTTGTACCTTTGCTAGAGTACTGCACATATTACAAAGAGGTTTCTCAGATAGCTTCTTTCTAGTTTTTAACCTGGGATAATCGCCTTTCTGCCATTGGCCTCAATGAGCTCCCAAATGTCCACTCGCAGAATGGACAAAAACAGTGTTTCCAAACTACTGAATTAAATGAAAGGTTTAACTCTGTGTCATAAATGCACACATTACAAAGCACACATCAGATAGCCATTCTCTAGTTCTTATCTGAATCTGCTTCCTATTTGACCATAGGCCTCATTTCGATCCCAAATACCCCTTCACAGATTCTACAGAAACAATGTTTCCAAACTACTGAATGACAAGAAAGATTTAATTCTGCAAGATGAATGAACACATCACAAAGAGGTTTCTCAGATAACTTCCTTCAAGCTTTATTCTGTGCTATTCTCTTTTTTGCCTTTGGCCTCAATGAACTTCCAAATATCCTTTCACAGAATATACAAAAACAGTGTTTCCACATTGCTGAGTTCAAAGAAAAGTTTAACTCTGTGAGATGAATGCACATATCCAAAGCAGTTTCTCAGAAAGCTTCTTTCAAATTTTTATCTGAAGTTGTTTCCCTTTTCACAATAGACCTCAATTCCCTCTCAGATATCCCTTTGCAGATTCTACAGAAACAGGATTTCCAGTCTGCTGAATGAAAAGGAAGATTTAACTCTGCAAGATGAGTGCACACATCACAAAGTGGTTTTTCAGGTAGCATCCATGTTGTTTTAATCCTGGGATAATCGCATTTTTGCCATTGGTGTCAATGAGCTCCCAAATGTCCATTTGCAGAAAGGACAAAAACAGCATTTCCAAACTGCTGAATCCAAACAATGGTTTAACTCTGGGAGGTGAATTCACACATCACAAATCAGTTTATTAGAAAGTTTCTTTCTACTTTATTGTGAAAGTCTTTCCTTTTTCACCATAGACCTCAATGTGCTCAAATACATCCCCTCGCAGATACTACAAAAACTGTGTTTCCAAACTGCAGAATGAAAAGAATGGCTTGTCTCCCTGGGCTGAACGTATGCAGCTCAAAGTGGTCTCTCAGACAGCTTCCTTCCAGTATTTATCATGGGATATTCTCTTTTTTGCCATTGGTCTCAATCAACTCCCAAATGTCCATTTCCAGAATGGACAAAAACAGTGCTTCCAAAATGCTGAATCCAAGGAAAGCTTTGACTCTGAGAGATAAATGCACACATCACAAAGCAGCTTCTCAGAAAACTTCTTTCTAGTTTTTATCTCAAGGTATTTCCTTTTTCACCATATACCTCAATGTGCTGAGAAATATCCCATTGTATATTCTAGAAAAACAGTGTTTCTGGGATGCGGAGCAAGATGGCCGAATAGGAACAGCTCCAGTCTCCAACTCCCAGTGTGAAGGACATAGAAGACGGGTGATTTCTGCATTTTCAACTAAGGTACTGGGGTCATCTCACTAGTGAGTGCTGGACAATCGGTGCTGGTCAGCTGTTGGAGCCTGACCAGCGAGAGCTGAAGCAGGG
>NW_012119822.1:393922-394221 GCF_000951035.1 Colobus angolensis palliatus | reverse complement strand
CACTGCTCAGTGAAATCAAAGAGGACACAAACAAATGGAAGAACATACCATGCTCATGGATAGGAAGAATCAATATCGTGAGAATGGCCATACTGTCCAAGGTTATTTACAGATTCAATGCCATCCCCATCAATCTACCAATGAGTTTCTTCACAGAATTGGAAAAAGCTGCTTTAAATTTCATATGGAACCAAAAAAGAGCCCGCATTGCCAAGAAAATCCTAAGTCAAAAGAGCAAAGCTGGAAGTGTCACGCTACCTGATTTCAAACTATACTACAAGGCTACAGTAACCAAAACA
>NW_012119822.1:337424-392683 GCF_000951035.1 Colobus angolensis palliatus | reverse complement strand
TGATGGGTGCAGCACACCAACATGGCACAAGTTTACATATGTAACAAACCTGCACGCTATGCACATGTACCCTAGAACTTAAAGTATAATAATAAAAAAAAAGAAAAACAGTGTTTCCAAACTGTTGAATGAAAAGCAATGTTTAACTCTATGAGATGAATGCACACATCAAAAAATGGTTTCTTTGATAGCTTCCTTGTAGTTTTTATCCTGTGATATTCGCTTTTTGGCTGATGGCTTCAAAGAGCTCCCAAATGTTCACATGTAGAATGGACAAAAATGGTGTTCCAAATTGCTGAATCCAAAGAAGTCTTAAATCTCTGCAATGAATTCACACATTACAAATTAGTTTTTTGGAAAGCTTCTTTGTAGTTTTTATTTCAATCTATTTTCTTTCACAAAATAGGCCTCAGTGTGCTCCTAAATATCCCTTTGTAGATTTCACAAAAACATTGTTTCCAAACTGCTGAATTACAAGACAGGTTTATCTCTGTGACATGAATGCACAGATCACATATCAGTTTCTCAGATAGCTTCCCTCTAGCTTTTATCCTAGGATTTCCCCTTTTTTTCCATTGGCCTCAATGAGCAACTAAATATCTATTCACAGAATGGGCAAAACAGTATTGCCACACTGCTGAATCCAAAGAAAGTTTTAACTCTGAGATGAATGCACACATCACAAAGCAGTTTCTCAGAAACGTTCTTTCTAATTTTTATCTGAAGATGTTTCCTTTTTCATCATAGGCCTCAATGTGCTCCCAAATATCTCTTTGCAGATTTTACAAAGATAGTCTTTCCAAATTGCAGTATTAATAGAAAGGTTTAGCTGCGAGATGAATGCACACATCAGAAATCGGTTTCTCAGATAGCTTTCTTCTGGTCTTTATCCTGGGATATTAGCTTTATCCCCACTGGCCTCAATGAGCTCCCAAATGTACATTCACAGAATGGACAAGAAAAAGAGTTTCCAATCTGCTGAATGAAAACAATGCTTTATCTCTGCTAGATGAATGCACATTTCACAAAACAGTTTCTCTGATAGATTCTTTCTAGTTTTCATTCTGGTATATTCACTTTTTCACCATTGGCATCACTGAGCCAAAAAGTGAATATACTAGAATGAAAACTGGGAAAAGAGTAGCATTCAGTGTATATTGAAGGCTCAGTATCAGGAGAATGGTAATATGAGAGTATGACCAAATCCTGGGGTTTCTCTTTAGAAGAATATATACAAACATGTTACTGCAGTGATCTTTTCCTAAATTTCTTTTTTTTGTCATCCAATACAACTTTATATATGGACATTGAAATGTGAATCTGAAGTAAATTTTACATGTCAGAAAATATTCTTCTTCTTTTCTTTTTTCTTCTTTTTTTAAAATTCTACTTTAAGTTCTAGGGTTCATGTGCACAACATGCAGGTTTGTTACAGATGTAAATATGCACCATGTTGGTGTGCTATACCCATTAAATTGTCATTTACATTACGTATATCTCCTAATGCTATCTCTCCCCCCTGCCCTCAATCCATGACAGGCCCCAGTGTGTGATGTTCCCCTTTCTGTGTCCAAGTGATCTCGTTGTTCAATCCCCACCTATGAGTAAGAACATGTGGTGTTTGGTTTTTGTCCTTGCAATAGTTTGCTGGGAATGATGGTTTCTAACTTCATTCATGCCCATACAAATGACATGAACTCATCCTTTATTATGGTTGCATAGTATTCCATAGTGCATATGTGTCACAGTTTCTTAATCCAGTCTATCATTGATGGACATTTGGATTGGTTCTAAGTCTTTGCTATTGTGAATAGTGCCAGAATAAACATATGTGTGCATGTGTCTTTATAGTAGCATGATTTATAATCCTTTGGATATGTACCCAGTAGTTGGAAGGCTGGGTCAAATTGTATTGCTAGTTCTAGATACTTGAATAATTGCCACACTGTCTTCCACAATGGTTGAACTAGTTTACACTTCCAACAATATTGTAAAAGTGTTCCTATTTCTCCACATCCTCTCCAGCGCCTGTTGTTTCTTGACTTTTTAATGATTACTATTCTAACTGGTGTGAGATAGTATCTCATTGTGGTTTTGATTTGCATTTCTCTGATGGCCAGTGATGAAGAGTATTTTTTCATGTGTCTGTTGGCTGCATAAATGTCTTCTTTTGAGAAGTGTCTGTTCATATCCTTTGACCATTTTTTGATGGGGTTGTTTGGATTTTTCTCGAAAATTTGTTTGAGTTCTTTGTAGACTCTGGATATCAGTCCTCTGTCAGAAAAGTAGATTGCAAAAATTTTCTCCCATTCTGTACGTTGCCTTTTCACTCTGATGGTAGTCTCTTTTGCTGTGCAGAAGCTCTTTAGCTTAATTAGATCCCATTTGTCAATTTTGACTTCTGTTGTCATTGCTTTTTTTTTTAGACATGAAATCCTTGCCCATGCTTATGTCCTGAGTGGTATTGCCTAGGTTTTCTTCTAAGGTTTTTATGGTTTTAGATATAACATTTAAGTCTTTAATCTGTCTTTGAATATTTCTTGTATAAAGTGTAAGGAAGAGATCCAATTTCAGCTTTCTACATATGGCTAGCGAGTTTTCCCACAACAATTTGTTAAATAAGGAATCCTTTCCCCATTTCTTGTTTTTGTCAGGTTTCAAAGATCAGAAGGTTGTAGATGTGTGGTATTATTTCTGAGAGCTCTGTTCTGTTCCATTGGTCTATATCTCTGTTTTGGTGTCAGTACCATGCTGTTTTGGTTACTGTAGCCTTGTAGTACCATTTGAAGTCAGGTAGCGTGATGTCTCCAGCTTTGTTCTTTTGGTTTAGGATTGCCTTGGCAATACAGGCTCTTTTTGGTTCCATATGAAATTTAGAGTAATTTTTTTGCAACTCTGTGAAGAAAGTCATTGGTAACTTGATGGGGATGTCATTGAATCTATAAATTACCTTGGGCAATATGGCCTTTTTCATGATACTGATTCTTCCTATCCATGAACATGGAATGTTCTTCCATTTGTTTGTTTCCTCTTTTATTTCTTTGAGCAGTGGTTTGTAGTTCTCCTTGAAGAGGTCCTACACATCCCTTGTAAGTTTGATTCCTAGGTATTTTATTCTCTTTGTAGCAATTGTGAATGGGAGTTCACTCATGATTTGGTTCTCTGTCTGGATTTTATGTAGAGGAATGCTCGTGATTTTTTCACATTGATTTTGTATCCTGAGATTTTGCTGAAGTTGTTTATCAGCTTAAGGCGATTTCAGGCTGAGATGATGGGGTTTTCTAAATAGACAATCATGTCATCTGCAAACAGGGACAATTTGACTTCCTCTTTTCCTAATTGGGTACCCTGTATTTCTTTCTCCTGCCTGATTTCCCTGCCCAGAACTTCCAACATTATGTTGAATAGGAGTGGTGAGAGAGGACAACCCTCTCTTGTGCCAGTTTTCAAAGGGAATGCTTCCAGTTTTTGCCCATTCTGTATGATATTGGCTGTGGGTTTGTCATAAATTGCTCTTATTGTTTTGAGATACGTCCCATCAATACCTAATTTATTGAGAGTTTTTAGTATGAAGAACTGTTGAATTATGTCAAAGACATTTTCTGCATCTGTTGAGATAATCGTGTGGTTTTTGTCTTTGGTTCTGTTTATATGCTGGATTATGTTTATTGATTTGCATATGCTGAAACAACCTTGCATCCCAGGAATGAAACCGACTTGATCATGGTGGATAAGCTTTTAGATGTGCTGCTGAATTCGGTTTGCAAGTATCTTATTGAGGATTTTTTTCATCAGTGTTCATTAGGGATATTGGTGTTAAATTCTCTTTTTTGTTTTGTCTCTGCCACGCTTTCGTATCAGGATTATACTGGCCTCATAAAATGAGTTATGGAGGATTCCCTCTTTTTCTATTGATTGAAATAGTTTCAGAAGGAATGGTACCAGCTACTCCTTGTACCTCTGGTACAATTCGGCTGTGAATCCATCTGGTCATGGACTGTTTTTGGTTGGTAGGCTATTAATTATTGCTTCAATTTCAGAGCCTGTTATTGGTCAATTCAGGGATTCAGCTTCTTCGTGGTTTAGTCTTGTGAGGGTGCATGTGTCGAGGAATTTATCGGTTTCTTCTAGATATTCTAGTCTATTTGCATAGATATGTTTACAATATTCTCTGATGGTAGTTTGTATTTCTGTGGAATCAGTGGTGATATACCCTTTATCATTTTTATTGCATCTATTTGATTCTTCTCACTTTTCTTATTTATTAGTCTTGCTAGCTGTTTATCAATTTGGTTGATATTCGCAAAAAACCAACTCCTGGAAATCTAATTGGTTTCTTGAAGGGTTTTTTGTGTCTCTATCTCCTTCAGTTCTGCTATGATCTTATTTATTTCTTACCTTCTGCTAGCTGCTGAATGTGCTTGCTCTTGCTTCTCTAGTTCTTTCAATTGTGATTTTAGGGTATCAACTTTAGATCTTTCCTGCTTTCCATTGTGGACATTTAGTGCTATAAATTTCCTGCTATACACTGCCTTAAAGGTGTCCCAAAGACACATTTTAATTTGATGTCTTTGTTCTCATTGGTTTCAAAGAACATCTTTATTTTAACCTTTATTTCATTATGTAGTATGCCAGGAGCAGGTTTTTCAGTTTCCATGTAGTTGAGTTGTTTTGAGTGCGTTTCTTAATCCTGAGTTCTAGTTTGGTTGCACTGTGATCTGAGCGACTGTTCTTTTACGTTTGCTGAGGAGTGCTTTACTTCCAACTATGTGGTCAATTTTGGAATAAGTGTGATGTTGTGCTGAGAAGGACATATATTCTGTTGATTAGAATCCTTGTAAACTTTCTGTCTCGTTGATATGTCTAATGTTGACAGTGACTGATTGACAAGACAGAAAAGTCAATAGAAGGCATTTTTCTAGTTTTTATGTGAAGATATCTCCTTTTTCACCACAGGCCTTGATGTGCTCCCAAATATCCCTTCGCAGATCCTACGAAAACAGGGGGTTTCTCAGAGAGATTCTTTCTACTTTTTATCCTGGGATTTTCACGTTTTTGCCTTTGGCCTCAATGAGATCCCAAATGGCCATTTGCAGAATGGACAAAAACTGTGTTTCCAATATTCTGACCCCAAAGGGAGGTTTAACTCAATTAGATGAATGCACACATCACAAAGCAGTTTCTCAGAAAGTTTCTTTCCTTTTTTCATCTGAAGATGTTTCCAATTTTATCATAGGCCTCAATGCATTTCTGAATATCTCTTCACAGATCCTACAAAAATAGTTTTCCAACTCTGAATGAAAAGAAAGTTTTAACTCTGTGTGATGAATGCAGACATCACAAAGTGGTTTCTCAGACAGCTTCCCTCTATTTTTTATCCTGGGAGATTCATATTTTTGCCATTGGTCTCAATGAGCTCCCAAATGTCCATGCACAGAATGGACAAAAGCAGTGTTTCCAAACTGCTGAATCTAAACAAAATGTTAACTTTGTGAGATGAATGCACACATCACAAAGCAGTTTCTCAGAAAGCATCTTTCCAGTTTTATCTGAAGACATTTCCTTTGTCTCCATAGGCCTCTAAGCACTCCCAAATATCACTTCAAAGATTCTACAATTACAGTGTTTCCAAACTGCTGAATGAAAGGGAAATTTTAAGTCTGCGAGATGAATTCACACAACACAAAGCAGTTCTTCAGATTGTTTCCTTCCAGTGTTTATCCTGGGAGATTCACTTTTTCACCATTAGCCTCAATGAGCTCCCAAATGTCCATTCGCAGAATGGAGAAACACAATGTTTACATCTGTTGAGTGAAAAGAGAGGTTTAACTCTGTGAGGTGATTACACACATCACAAAGCAATTTCTCAGATAGTTTCTCTCTAGTTTTTATCATGCAATTTTCCCTTTTTCACCATTGACCTCAATGAGCTCCAAAATGACCTTTCACAGAATGGACAAAAATGGTGTTGCCAAACTGTTGAAACCAAGGAAGGACTTAACTCTGTTAATTAAATTCACACATCACAAAGTTTTTCCAAAAGCTTCTTTCCAGTTTTTATCAGAAGATGTTTCCTTTTTCAACATAAGCCTCAATGTGTTCAAAAATATCCCTTTTCAGATGCTACATAAACAGTGTTTCCAATCTGCTGAATGAAAAGGGAGGTTTAACTCTTCGAGCTGAATGCACACATCACAAAAAGGTTCCTCAGATAGCTTCTTTCTAGTTTATATCATGCCATATTTGATTTTTTGCCATTTGCTTCAATGAGCTACAAAATGTCCATTCACAGAATCGACAAAAACAGTGTTTCCAAAATGCTGAATCCAAAGATAGGTTTAACTATGCAAGATGAATGCATATATGACAAAGCAGTGTCTAAGAGAACTTCCTTCTAATTTTTATCCTGAGATATTCACTTTTTGCTCTTGTCCTCAATGAGTTCCAAAATGTCCAATAGCAGAATGACAAAAAGAGTGTTACCGAACTACTAAATCCAAAGAAAGTTTTAACTATGTGAGATGAATGCACACATCACAAAGCTGTTTCTCAGAAAGCTTCTTTCTAGTTTTAATATGAAGATATTTCGTTATTCACCATAGACATCAAAGTGCTACTTAATATCCCTTCACAGATTCTACAAAAACAGTGTTTCCATACCACGGAATGAAAAGAAAGTTTTAACTCCCTGGGATGAATGCACAGATCACTAAGCATTTTCTCACATAGCTTCCTTCTAGTTTTTATCCAGGGATATTTGCTTTTTTGTAAATTGCTGAATCAAAGGAAAGTTATAACTCTGAGATGAATGCACACATTCCAAAGCAGTTTCTCAGAAAGCTTCTTTCTTGTTTTTATCTGAGGAAGATTCCTTTTTCACCATATTCCTCAAAACACTCCCAAATATCCCTCACAGATTCTACAAAAAGAGTGTTTCCAAACTGTTGAATTAAAAGAGAGGTTTAACTCTGCAAGATTAATGCACTTGTTATAGTGCAGTCCCTCATATAGCTTCCTTCTAGTTTTTATTCTTGGATATTGGATTTTTAGCCTTTGGCCTCAATGAGCACCCAAAATGTCCATTCACAGATTTGACAAAAACATTGCTTTCAAACTGCTGAATAAAAAGAAAAGTTTAATTCTGTGAGATGAATGCACACATCACATAGCAGTTTGTCAGGAAGATTCTAGTTTTTAATGGAAGATGTCTCCTTTTTCACTACAGCCCTCAATGCATTCCAAAACATCCCTCGCAGATAGAACAAAAACAGAGTTTCCAAACAGCTGAGTAATGAGAAAGTCTTAAATCTGCATGATGAATCCATACATCACAAAGCAGTTTCTCATATAACCTCCTTCTGGTATTTATCCTGAGATAGTCACTCTTTCACCATTGCCCACAATGAGCTCCCAAATGTCCATTCGCACAATGGACAAAAAGAGTGTATCCCAACTGTTGCATCCAAAGAAAGGTTTAAATTTGTGAGATGAAGGCACACATTACAAAGCAGTTTCTCAGAAAGTTTCTTTCTAGTTTTTATCTGAAGATGTTTTCTTTTCCATCATAGGCCTCCATGTGCTCCCAAATATCCTTTCACAGATTCTAAAGACAGTGTTTCCAAAGTGCCGAATGAAAATAAATGTTTAACACTTCAAGACAAATGCTCATATGACAAAGTGATTCCTCAGAGAACTTCCTTCTAGTTTTCATCCTGAGTTATTCACTTTTCTCCATTGGCCTCAATGAGCTCCCAAATGTCCATTCACAGAGTGCACAAAAAGAGCATTTCCAAACTGCTGGATCCAAAGAAAAGTTTAACGCTTTGAGGTGAATGCACATATCACAAAGCGGTTTCTCATATAGCTTCCTTCTAGTTTTTATCATGCGATACTCCTTTTTCGCCATTGGCCTTAATGAACTCCAAAATGACCTTTCACAGAATGGACAAAAACAGTTTGTCAAACTGCAGAAACCAAGGGAAAGGTTTAACTCTGTGAGTTGAATGCACACATCACAAAGCAGTTTCACAGAAAGCTTCTTTCTAGTTTTTATCTGAAAATGTTTCTTTTTTCCACATAGGCCTCAATGCGTTCCCAAATATGCCTTCGCAGATCCTACAGCAACAGTGTTTCCAATCTACTGAATGAAAAGAGAGGTTTTACTCTGTGAGATGAATGCACACATCACAAAGCAGTTTCTCAGAGAGTTTCCTTCTAGTTTTCTTCCTAGGATAATTGCTTTTTTGCCATTGGCCTCAATGAGATACGAAATGTCCATTCACAGATTGGACAAAAACGGTGTTCCTACACTGCTAGTCCAAAGAAAAGTTTAAATCTGTGAGATGAAAGCACACATCACATAGCAATTTCTCAGAGAGATTCCTTCTAGTTTTTATCTGAAGATGTTTCCTTTTTCACCATAGACCTAATGCGTTCTCAAGTATCCCTCACAGATTGAAGAAAAACGGTGTTTCCAAACTGCTCAATAACAAGAAAGTTTTAAATGTGTGAGATGAATGCCCACATCACAGAGCGGTTTCTCAGATGGATTCCCTCTAGTTTTTATCCTGAGATAGTCACTTTTTCAACGTTGACATCGATGAGCTCCGAAAAGTCCATTCGCAGAATGGACAAACAGTGATTTTCCAAACTGTTGAATCCAAAGAAAAGTTTAACTCTGTGAGATGAATGCACACATCACAAAACAGTCTCTCAGAAAGCTTATTTCTTATTTTTATTTGAAGATGTTTCCTTTATTACCATAGGTCTCAATGTGCTCTGAAATATAGTTTTACAGATTTAAAAAAAAAAAACAGTGCTTCCCATCTGCTGAGTGAAAAGAGCAGTTTAACTCTGTGAGACGAATGCACACATTATAAAGCAGTTTCTCAGATAACTTGCTTGTGGTTTTTATCCTGGGATATTCTCATTTTCGCCATTGGCCTCTATAAGCTTCCAAATGTCCATTCGCACAATGGACAAAAAGCATTTCCAAATGGCTGAATGTAAAGAAATATTTAAGTCTGTAAGAAGAATGCATGCATCACAAAGCAGTTTCTCAGAAAGCTTCATTATGGTTTTTATGTGAAGATGTTTACTTTTTCACCACAGACCTCAATGCATTCCCAAATATCCCTCAAAAATTCTACAAAAACAGTGTTTCCAAACTGCTGAATGAAAAGAAAGGTTTAAATCTGTGAGATGAATGCACACTTTGCAAAGCAGTTTCTCAGACAGCATCCTTCTAGTTTTATCCTTGGATATTTACTTTTTCTCCACTGGCCTCAAAGAGCTCCCAAATGTCCATACTCAGTATGGCCAAAAACAGGGTTTCAAAACTGCTGAGCCCAAAGAAAGGGTTAACTCTGTCAGATGAATGCTCACATCACAAAGTAGTTTCTCAGAAAGTTTGTTTCTAGTTTTTCTTTGAAGATGTTTCCTTGTTCACCTTAGAGGTCAATATACTCCAAGTTATTCATTCACAGATTCTATGAAAACATTATTTCCAACCTGCTGAATGAAATTAGTAGTTTACCTCTGTGAGATGAATGCAAAGATCGCAATGCCATTTCTCCAAGAGATTTCATCTAGTTTTCATACTGGGATATTCATTTTTTCACCACTGGCTTCAATGAGCTCCCAAATGTCCATTTGCAGAATGGACAAAAAGAGTGCTTCCAAACTGCTGAATCTAAAGAAAGGTTTAAATCTATGAGATGAATGCATACATCATAAAGCAGTTCCTCAGAAAGCTTCTTTCTACTTTTTATCATGCAATATTCCCTTTTTTGCCATTGGCCTCAATGAGCTCCAAAATGACGTTTCATAGAATGGACAAAAAGAGTGTTCCCAAACTGCTGAAACTAAGGAAAGGTATAATTCTGTGAGTTGAAGGCACACATCTCAACGTAGTTTTTCAGAAAGCCTCTTTCTTGTTTTTATCTGAAGATGTTTCTTTTTCCAACATAGGCCTCACTGCACTCCTAAATATCTTTTCATAGATTCTAAAAAAGTGTTTGCAAACTGCTGAATAAGAAGTAATGTTCAACCTTTCAAAATGAATGCACACATCACAAAGCGATTCCTCAGAGAGCTTCGTTCTAGTTTTTATCCTGGGATATTCACTTTTTGCCATTGGCCTCAATGAGTTCCCAAATGTCCACTCACAGAATGGACAAAAAGGGTATTTCCAAACTTCTGAATCCATAGAAAAGTTTAACTCTGTGAAATGAACGTGCACATCACAAAGCAGTTTCTCAGATGTCTTTCCTCTAGTTTTTATAATGCGGTTTTTCCCTCTTCTGCCATTGGCCTCAATGAGCTCCAAAATGACCTTTCACAGAATGGGCAAAAACGGTGTTGCTAAGCTGTTGAAACCAAGGAAAGGTTTAACTGTGTGAATTGAATGCACACATCACAAAGAAGTTTCACAGAAAGTTTCTTTCTACTTTTCATCTGAAGATGTTTCATTCTTCAACAAAGGCCTCCATGTGTTCCCAAATATGCCTTTGTAGATGCTACAACAACAATGTTTCAAATCTGCTGAATGAAAAGAGAGGTTTAGCTCTGCGACATGAATGCACACATAATAAAGTGGTTTCTCAGAGAGTTTTCTTCTAGTTTTTTCCCTAGAATAATCGCTTTTTCGACATTGGTCTCAATGAGATCCCAAATGTCCTTTCGCAGAGTGGACAAAAAGAGTGTTTCCAAACTGCTGAATCTAAAGAAAGGTTTAACTCTGTGAGATGAAGGCACACATTATAAAGCAGTTTTTCAGAAAGCTTCTTTCTATTTTTTATCTGAAGATGTTTCCTTTTTCATTATAGGCCTCAATGTACTCCCAAATATCCTTTCTCAGTTTCTACAAAGACCGTGTTTCCAAACTCCTGAATGAAAAGAAATGTTTAACACTTTGAGATGAATGCACACATCACAAAGCTGTTTCTCAGACAGCATCCTTCTAGATTTATCCTGGGATATGACCTTTTCACCTTTATCCTCAATGAGCTCCCAAAGGTCCATTTACATATTCTACAAAAACAGTGTTTCCAGACTGCTGAATGAAAAGGACAGTTTAACTCTGTGAGATGAATGCACACTTCAAAAAGTGGTTTCTCAGATTGCATCCTTCTAGTTTTATCCTGGGATACTCACTTTTTTGCCATTGGCCTCAATGAGCTTCCAAATGTTCATTCACAGAATGGATAAAAACAGTGTTTCACAACTGCTGAATACAAATAAAGGGTTAACTCTGGGAGATGAATGCACACATCACAAAGCAGTTTCTCAGAAAGTCTTTTTCTAGTTTTTATTTGAAGAAGTCTCCTTTTTCACCATAGGCCTCAATGCGCTCCCAAATATACATTCCCTAATTCTATGAAAACAGTATTTCTGAACTGCTGATTGAAAAGAATATTTTAACTCTGGGAAATGAATGAAAATAGTGGTTTAAATCTGTGAGGTGAATGCAAAAATCACAATGCAGTTTCTCTGAGAACTTCCATCTTGTTTTTATATTGGAATATTTGCTTTTTCACCACTGGCTTCAATGGGCTCCGAAAGTCCATTGACAGAATGAACAAAAAGAGTGTTTCCAAACTGCTGAATCTAAAGAAAACTTTAACTGTGTAAGATGAATGCACACATCACAAGCAATTTTTTAGAAAGCTTCTTTCTAGTTTTTAATTTGTGATATTCCCTTTTTCTTCATTAGACTCAATGAGCTCCAAAATGACCTTTCACAGAAAGGAGAAAAACAGTGCTTCCAAGCTGCTGAATAATAAGAAAGGTTTAACTCTGCAAGATGAATGCACACTTCACAAAATGGTTTTTCAGATAGCATCCTTCTAGTTTTATCCTGGATATTCTCTTTTTCACCATTGGCCCCAATGAGCTCCCAAATGTCCCTTTGCACAATAGACAAAAACAGTTTTTCAAAATTGCTGAATCCGAAGAAAGGGTTAACTCTGGGAGTTGAATGCACACATCGCAAAGCTGTTTCTCAGAAAGCTTCATTCTAGTTTTTATCTGTATATGTTCCCTTTTTCACTGTAGGCCTCAATTTGCTCCCAAATATCCCTTAGCAGATTCTCCAAAAACAGCGTTTTCAAAATGTTTAATGAAAAGAAAGGTTTAACTTTGCGAGATGAATGCATGCTTCACAACATGGTTTCTCACATTGCTTCCTTCTAATTATCCTTGGATATTTGCTTTTTTGCCATTGGCCTCAATGAGATACCTAATGTCCATTTGTAGAACGGACAAAGAAATGTTTCCAAACTTCTGAATTCAAAGAAAGATTTAACTCTGAGATGAATTCACACATCATAAAGCTGTTTCTCAGAAAGCTTCATTCTAGTTTTTATCTGAATGTGTTTCCTATTTCACAATAGGCCTCAACTTACTCTCAAATATCCCTTCACAGATTCTACAAAAACAGTGTTTCCAAACTCCTGAATGAAAAGATTTTGACTCTGGGAGATGAATGCAAATACCACCAAGCAATTTCTCAGATAGCTTCCTTCTAGTTCCTATCTTGGGAGATTCGCTTTTTCACCATTGGACTCAATGAGCTCCTAAACGTCCTAACACAGAAGGGGCATAAACAGTGTTTCCAAACTGCTGAATCCAAAGAAAGTTTTAACTCGGTGAAGTGAATGTAGACATCACAAAGCAGTTTCTCCGAAAATTTCCTTCCAGTTTTTATCTGAAGATGTTTCCCTTTTCAACATAGGCCTCAATGTACTCCCAAATATCTCTTTGCATATGGTATAAAAACAGTGTTTCCAATCCTCTGAATGAAAAAAGAGGGTTACATCTGCGAGATGAATGCACATAACACAAAGTGGTTTCTCACATAGCTTCCTTCTAGTTTTTATCCTAAGATATTTGCTTTTTCATCATTGGCCTCAATGAGATCTGTAATGTCCATTCTCAGAATAGACAAAGAAGAGTTTCCAAATGTTTGAATCCAAAGAAAGATTTAACTATTTGAGATAAATGCACATATCATAAAGCTGTTACTCAGAAAGCTTCATTCTAGCTTTATCTGGAAATGTTTCCTATTTCACAATAGGCCTCAACTTGCTTTCAAATATCCCTTCACAGATTCTACAAAAACAGTGTTTCCAAACTGCTGAATGAAAAGAAAGTTTTAACTCGGAGATGAATACACACATCAAGAAGCGGTTTCTCAGATAGTTTCCTTCTTGCTTTTATCCTGGGATATTCGCTTTTTCACCATTGTCTTCAATGAGCTCCCAAATGTACATTCGTATAATGGACAAAAACAATGTTTTCAAACTGGAAAATCTGAAACAAGGTTCAACTTTGAGATGAATGCACATATCACAAGGCAGTTTCTCAGAAAGTTTCTTTCTAGTCTTTTTCTGAAGATGTTTCCTTTTTCACCATAAGCCTCCATGAACTCCCAAATACCCCTTTGCAGATTCTACAAAAACAGTGTGTCCAAACCTCAAAATGAACAGAAATGTTTACCTCTGCGTGATTAATGCACACATCACAAATAGTTTCTCATATGACTTCCTTCTAGATTTCATTCTGGGATATTCTGTCTTTCACCATTGGCCACAAAAGTCTCCCAAATGTCCATTCACAGTATGTACCAAAACAGTGTTTCCACACTGTTGAATCCAAGGAAAGGTTTAACTCTGTGAGATATATGCACATATCAACAGGCAGTTTCTCAGAAAGCTCCTTTCTAGTTTTTATCTGAAGATGTTTTCTTTTTCACTATAAGTCTCAATGTGCTCCCAAATATCGCTTCACAGATTCAACAAAAAACAGTGTTTCTAAACTGCTGAATGACAAGAAAAGTTTAACTGTGTGAGATGAATGCACACATCACAAAATGGGTTCTCCAATAGCTTTCTAACAGTTTTGTCCTGGGATATTCGCTTTTTTGCCATTTGCTTCAATGACCTCCCAGATGTCCATTGATGCAATGGACAAATCCAGTGTTTCCAAACTGCTGAATCCAAAGACATTTTGAGCCCTGTGAAATGAATGCACACATCACAAAGCAGTTTCTCAGAAAGCTTATTTCTAGTTTTTATCTGAACATTTTCCTTTTCCACCATGGGCATCAATGTTCTCCCAAATACACCTTCAGAGATTCTAAAAACAGTGTTTCCAAACTGCTGAATGATAACAAGGGTTTTAAGTCTGCAAAATGAATGCACACATCATAATGCCATTTCTCATATAGCCTCCTCCTTGTTTTTATCCTGGAATTTATGATTTTTCACTATGGGCCTCAATGAGCCCTCAAATATCCATCAATGGACAAAAACACTGTTTCTGGTCTGTTGAATTCAAAGAAATGTTTAACTATGTGAGATGAAAGTGTACATCACATAGCAGTCTCTCAGATAATTTATTTCTTGTTTTCATCTGAAGGTATATGTTTTTTCCAGTAGGCCTCAAAGCACACCAAAATATTCCTTTAGAAATTCTACAAAGACAGTCTTTCCAAACTGCTGAATGAAAAGAAAAGTTTATCTCCATGAGATGAATGCACACATCACAAAGTGGTTTCTCAGATACCATCAGTCTAGTTTTTATTTTGGGATATTCATTTTTTCACCATTGGCCTCAATGAGCTCCCAAATGCCCATTTGCACATAGTACAAGAAAAGTGTTTCCACACTGTTGAATCCAAAGAAAATTTTAACTCTGTGAGATGAATGCACACATCAACAAAGTAGGTTCTCAGCAATATTCTTTCTAGTTTTTATCCGAAGATGTTTCCTTTTTCCTTATAGGCCACAATGAGCTCCAAAATATCCCATCATAGATAATACAAAAACAGTGTTTCTAAACTGCTGAATGAAAATAATACTTTAACAGGGCTAGATGAGGGCAAACATGGCAAAACAGTTTCTCAGAGAGCTTCCTTCTAGTTTTTATTTTGGGATATTTGTTTTTTCTCCATTGGCCTCAATGAGCTCTCAAATTTGTCCATTTGCAAAATGGACAAAAACGGTTTTTCCAAACTGCTGAATAAAAAACAAGGTTTGCCTCTGTGAGAAGAAGGCACACATGACAGAGCAGTTTCTCAGAAAGATTCTTTCTAGTTTTTACCTGAAGATGTTTCTTTTTTCACCATAGGCCTCAATGCCCTCCCAAATATCCCTTTGCAGATACTACAAAAACAGTGTTTTCAAACTGCTGATAAAAAGAAGGATTTAACTCTGAGCAATGAATGCACACATCACAAAGCAGTTTCTCAGATAGCTTCCTTCTAGTTTTTCTACTGGAATTTATGCTTTATCACCATTGGCCTTGGTAAGCTCCCAAGTCTCCATTAATGGACAAAAACAGTTTTTCCAGACTGCCGAAATAAAAGAAATGTTTAACTATATGAGATGAATGTGCATATCACAATGCAGTTTCTCAGAAACCTACTTTCTAGCTTTTATGTGAAGATGTTTCCTTTTTCACCATATACCTCAAAGGACTGTCAAATATTCCTTCACAGATTCTGCTTAGACAGTGCTTCCAAGCTGCTGAATGAAAGGAAAGCTTTAAATTTGCGAGGTTAATGCAAACATCACAAAGCAGTTTCTCAGAGAACTTCCTTGTAACTTTATTTTGGGATATGCACTTTTTTGCCATTGGCCTCAATGAGCTCCCAATTGTCCATTCACAAAATGGACAATAACAGTGTTTTCAAAGTGCTGAATTCAAAGAAAGGTTTACCACTGTGAGATGAATGCACACATCACAAAGCAGTTTCTCAGGAAGTTTCTTTCTAGCTTTTATATGAAGATATTTCCCTTTTCACCATAGGCATCAATGCACTCCCAAATATCCCTTTCCAGATTCTGAAAGCACAGTGTTTCCAAACTGCTGAATGAGAAGAAAGGTTGAACTCTGCAAGATGAATGAGCACATCACAAAGCAGTTTCTCAGATAGCTTCCATCTAGTTTTTATCCTAGCATATTATTATTATTATTATTATTTTGGCATTGGCCTCAATGAACACACAAATATCCATTAATGGACAAAAACAGTGTTTACAAGCTGCAGAATCCAAAGAAAATTTGACTCTGTTACATAAATGCACATATCACAAAGTAGTTTCTCAGAAAGTTTCTCTCCACTTTTTATCTGAAGATGTTTCCTTTTTCACCACAGGCTTGTTTGCACTCCCAAATATCCCTTCACAGATTCTAAAAAAGCAGTGTTTCCAAACTGGTGAATCAAAAGAAAGTTTTAACTCTGTGAGTTGAATGCACCCATCACAAAGCAGTTTCTCAGAAAGCTTCTTTCTAGTTTTTATTGGAAGATGTTATCTTTTTCAACATTGGCTTCAATGCAATCCAAAATATCATTTCCCAGATTCCACAAAAACAGTGTGTCCAAACTGCTGAATGAAGAGAAAGGTTTAACTCTGAAATGAATGTATACATCTCAAAGCATTTTCTCAGAAAGCTTCTTTCTACTTTTTATGTGAAGATGTTTCCTTTCTGACCATTGGCCTCAATACACTCCCAAATATCCCTTTGCAGATTCTACAAAAGCAGTGTTTTCAAACTGCTGAATGAAAGGATGGGTTTAACTCTTCAAGATGAATGCCCACATCACAAAGCAGTTTCTCACACAGATTACTTCTAGTTTTTATACAGGGATATTCACTTTTTGGCCATTGGCCTCAGTGAGCTTCCAGAAGTCCTTTTACAGAATAGACCAAAACAGTGTCCCCAAACTGCTGAATCAAAAGAAAATTTTATCTCTGTTAGATGAGAGTACGCATCACAAAGAAGTTTCTCCAAATGATTCTTTCTACTTTTTAACTCAGTTCTTTGTGAATTGTGCATTCATCTCACAGAGAGAAACCTTTTCTTGGATTCAGCGGTTTGAAAACACCATTTCTGTACATTCTGTGAGTCGGTACTTGGGAGCTCATTGAGGCAAATGGTGAATATGTGCAAATCCCAGGATAAAAACTTAAGGAATCTATCTGAGAAACCTCTTTGTGATGTGTGGATTAATCCTGCAGAGTTAAACCTTTATTCTCATTCAGCAGTATGGGTACACTGCTTTTGTAGAAGGTACAAAGTTATATTTGGGAGCACATTGGGGCATATTGTGAAAACGGAAATATCTTCTGATAAAATCTAGAATGAAGCATTCTGAGGAACTGCTTTGTGATGTGTGCATTCATGTCACTATGGCAAAAGGGATGCAGTAGTTTGGAAACACAGTTTTTGTCCATTCTGCCAATGGACATTTGAGAGCTCATTGAGGTCAACGGCGAAAAGGCAGTATCTCAGGATAAAAACTAGAAGAAAGCTATCTGAGAAACTGCTTTGTGATGTGTGCTTTAATCTTGAAGAGACATACCATTCCTTTCATTCAGCCATTTGGAATCACTGCTTTTGTAGAATCTGTGAAGCAATATTTGGAACACGTTGAAGCCTATGGTGACAAAGGAAACATCTTCAGATAAAAACTTGAAAGAATCTTTCTCAGAAACTGCTCTGTGATGTATGCATTCATCCCACAGATTTAAACCTCTCCTTGGATTTAGCAGTTTGGAAACCCTGTTTTTGCCCATTCTGCATATGGGCTTTTGAGAGCTCACTGAGGCCAATGGTTGAAAAGTGAATATCCTAGGATAAAAACTAGAAGGAAGGTATGTGAGAATGCTTTGTGATGTGTATATTCCTCTCACAGAGTTAAAACTATCTTTTCATTTAGCACTTTGGAAACACTGTTTTTGTAGAATCTGTGAAGGGATATTTGGAAGCTCTTTGAGGCCTCTGGTGATAAAGGAAACATCTTCACATAAACAGTAGAAAGAACCTTTCTGAGAAACTGCTTTCTGAAGCATGAATTCATCTCACAGAGTTAAAACTTTCTTTGGATTCAGCAGATTTTAACCACTGTTTTTGTCCATTCTGCAACAGGACATTTGAAAACTCATTGAAGCCAAAGATGAAAATGAGAATATTCCAGGATAAAAATTAGAAGAAAGCCATCTGATAAACTGATTTGTGATGCAAGCATTCATCTCGCAGATTTAAACATTTCTTTTCATTCAGCAGTTTGGAAACACTGGTTGTGCAGAATCTGTGAATTGATGCTTGGGAGCACATTGAAGCTTATGGTGAAAAAGGAAACATTTTCACATAAAAAGTAGAAAGAAGCTTTCTGAAAAACTGCTTTGTGATTTGCACATTCATTTAACATAGTTAAAACTTTCTTTGGATTCAGCAGTTTGGAAACACTGTTTTTGTCCATTCTGCCATTGGACATTTGGAGCTCATTGAGACCAATGGTGAAAAAGCTAATATCCCAGGATAAAAAGTAGAAGAAGCTATCTGACAAATTGCCATGTGATGTGTACATTCATCTCACAGCACTGTTTTTATATAATCTGCAAAAATATATAGGAGTGCACTGAGAACTATGTTGGATAAGGAAACATCTTGAGATAAAAACAAGAAAGAAGCTTTGTGAGAAACTGCTTTGTGATATTTGCATTAATCTCACAGAGTTAAACCTTTCTTTTCCTTCAGCAGTTTGGAAACACTGCTTTCATAAAATCTGTGAAGGGATATTTGTGAGGGCATTGAGACCTATGGTGAAAAAGGAAAAATCTTTACATAAAAAGGAGAAAGAAGCTTTCAGAGAAACTGCTTTGTGATGTGTTCATTCAGCTCACAGAGTTAAACCTTCTTTTGGATTTAGCAATTTGGAAACACTATTTTTGTTCTTTCTGCGAATGGACATTTGGGAGCTCCCTGTGGTCAATGGTGAAAGCACAAGTATCCCAGGAAAACATCTAGGTGGAAACTATCTCAGAAATCGCTTTATGATGTGTGCATTCTTCATGCAGAGTTAAAACTTTCTTCTCATTCAGCATTTTTAAACATTTTTTTGTAGAATCTTTGAAGTGATGTTTCCCAGAGCATTCAGGCTTATGGTGAAAAATGAAACATCTTCAGATAAAAACTAGAAAGCTTTCTGAGAAACTGCTTCATTACGTGTTCATTCATCACAAAGGGTTAAAATTTCTTTGGACTCAGCGGCTTGGAAACACTATTTATGTCTATTGTGTGAATGGAAATTTGGGAGCTCATTGAGGCCAATTGTGAAAAAGTGAATATCCCAGGATAAAAACTACAAGGAAACTAACTGAGAAACCACTTTGTAGTGTGTGAATTCATCTCACAGTGTTAAATCTTTCTTCTCATTCAGCTGTTTGGAAACACTGTTTTTGTAGAATCTGTGATGGTTTATTTGGTAGTGCATTTTGGCCTACGGTGAAAAAGGAAACATCTTCACATGAAAAGTAGAAATAAGCTTTCTGAGAAAGTGCTTTGTGATGTGTGGGTTCATCTCACAGTGTTAAACCTTTTATTGGATTCAGGAGCTTGGAAACACTTCTTTTGTCCATTCTGTGGGAGTTCACTGAGGGCAATGGTGAAAAAACAAATATCCCAGGATAAAAACTACATGGAAGCTCTCTGAGAAACTGCTTAATGATGTGTGCATTCACTTTGCAGAGTTCAACTTTTCTTTTCATTCAGTAGTTTGGAAACACTTTTTTTTAGAATGTGTGATGGGAAACTTGGGAGCACTTTGAGGCCTATGGTGCAAAAGGAAATATCATATAAAAACAACAAAGAAGCATTCCTAGAAACAGCTTTTGATGTGTGCATTCATCTCACAGAGTTAAAATTTTCCTTTGATTCACCAGTTTGAAAACACTGTTTTTGTCCATTCTACCAATGGACATTTGGTAACTCAGTGAGGCCAATGGCAAAAAAGGGAATATCCCAAGGTAAAAACTAGAAGAAACTTCTGGGAGAAACTGCTTTGCTATAAGTGCATTCATCTCACAGAGTTAAACCTTTCTTTTCATGATGCAGTTTGGAAACACTGTTTTTGTAGAATCTGCAAAGGGATATTTGTGAGTGCATTGAGGACTACGGTGAAAAAGGAAATATATTCCAATAAAAAGTAGAAAGAAGTTTTCTGAGAAACTGCTTTGTGATGTGCATATTCATCTCACAGAGTTAAACTTTCCCTTGGATTCAGCAGTTTGGAATCACTATTTTTGTCCTTCTGCCAATGGACATTTAGGAGCTCATTGAGACCAATGGTGAAAAAGAGAATATCCCAGGATATAAACTGGAAGTAGGCTATCTGAGAAACCACTTTGTAATGTGTGCATTCGTCTCCCAGAGAAACCCTTCTGTTCATTAAGCAGTTTGGAAACACTGTTTTTGTGTAATCTGTGAAGGGATATTTGGGTTTGCATTGAGGCCTATGTTGAAAAATGAAACATTTTCAGGTAAACTTAGAAAGAAACTTCTGAGAAACTGCTTTGTGATGTGTGCATTAACCTCACATTGTTAAACCTTTGTTTTCATTCAGCAGTTTGGAAACATGGCTTTTGCAGTATCTATGAAGGACTATTTCAGAGTGCATTGAAATCTATGGTGAAAAAGGAAACATCTTCACATAAAAAAGAGAAAGCAGATTTGTGAGAAACTGCTTTGTAAAGTGTGCATTCATCTCACAAAGTTAAACCTTCCTTTGGATTCAGCAGTTTGGAAACACTGTGTGTGTCCATTCTGCTTATGGACATATGGGATTTTGGGGGTTCCATTGCAAAAAAGCAAATATCTAAGGATGAAAACGGGAGGAAAACTATCTCAGAAACTGCTTTGTGATGTGTGAACCATCTCACAGAGTTAAGCAGAAAGGTTTAACTCTGCCAGATGCATTCAATCATCACAAAGTGGATTGCCACATAACTTCCCTCTCGTTTTTACACAGGGATATTCACTTTTTCACCATTGGCTTCAATAAGCTCCCAAATGTCCATTTGCAGAATGGATAAAAACGGTGTTTCCAAACTGCTGAATCCAAAAAGAGTTTAGCACTGTGAGAGGAATGCAGACACCACAAAGCAGTTTTGGTGCAAGCTTCTTTAGAGTCTTTTTTGAAGATACTTCCTATGTCAACTTAGGACTAAATGCACTCCCAAATATCCCTTTGCAGATTTTGAAAAAGAGTGTTTCCTAGCTGCTGAATGTAAGGAAAGGTTTAATACTGCGAGATGAATGCACACATCACAAAACAGTTCCTCAGAATGCTTCTTTCTTCTTTTTATCTCAAGATGTTTCCTTTTTCACCATAGGTATCAGTTGCAGAGTCTACAAACACAGTGTTCTCAAACTGATGGATGAAAATAAAGGTTTTACACTGTGAGATGAATGCACACATCACAGAGTGGTTTATCAGATAGCTTCCTTCTAGTTTTAATCCTGAGATATTCACTTTTTCACCATCGGCCTCTATGAACTATCAAATCTCGATTTGCAGAATGGACAAAAGCAGTGTTTCCAAGCTGCTGAATGCAAAGAAAAGTTTAACTTTGTGAGCTGAACACACACAACACAAAGTAGTCTCTCAGAAAACTTCTTTGTAGTTTTTATATGAAGATGTTTCCTTTTTCCCATAAGCCTCAATGCACTCCAAAATATCCCTTCACAGATTCTACAAAACAGCGTTTCCAAACTACTGAGGGAAGAGAAACGTTTAACTCTGTGAGTTGAATGCATGTATCAGAAAGCCATTTCTCAAATTGCTTCCTTCTAGTTTTTTCTTGGGATGTTCACTTTTTTGACTTTGTCCTGAAAGAGCTCCTAAATGTCCATTTGCAGAATGGACAAAGACAGTGTTTTCAAACTGCTGCATGAAAAGAACAGTTTAAAAATGTGAGATGAATGCACACATCACAAAACATTTTCTCAGAAAGTTTTTTCTACTTTTTATTTTAAGATATTTCCATTTTCTCCATAAGCCTCAATGCACTTCCAAATATCCCTTCACAGATTCTACAATAACAGTGTTTTCAAACCGCTGAATGAACAGAAAGATTTAACTTCACCAGACGAATTCAATCATCACAAAGCAGATTGACACATAGCTTGCCTCTCGCTTTTACACAGCATTATTCACTTTTTCTCCATTGGCCTCAATAAGCTCCCAAATGTCCATTCACAGAATGGACAAAAACAGTGTTTTCAAATGCTGAATCCCAGAAAAAGGTTTAACACTGTGAGAGGGATGCAGACATCACAAAGCAGTCTCTCTGCAAGATTCTTTCAAGTTTTCATTTGACGATACTTCCTACTTCAACATAGGACTCAATGCACTCCCAAATATCCCTTCACAGATTCTAAAAAACGGTGTTTCCAAACTGATGAATGAAAAGAAAGGTTTGACTCTGCAAGATGAATGCACACATCACAAAAAAGTTCCTCAGAATGCTTCTTTCTTGCTTTTATCTCAAGATGTTTCCTTTTTCACCAGAGGCCTCATGCACTCCCCAATATCAGTTGCAGATTCTATGAACACAGTGTCTCCAAACTGATGGATGAAATAAAGGTTTAACACTGTGAGATGAATGCACACATCACAGAGCAGTTTCTCAGATAACTTCCTTGTAGTTTTAATCCTGGAATATTCACTTTTTCACTATCGGCCTCTATGAGCTCCCGAATCTCAATTCACAGAATGGACAAAAACAGTGTTTCCAAACTGGTGAATGGAAAGAATGGTTTAACTATGTGAGTTGAACACAAATAACACAAAGCAGTCTCTCAGAAAGATTATTTGTAGTTTTTAAATGAAGATGTTTCCTTTTTCCCATAGGCCACAATGTGCTCTAAAATACACCTTCACAGATTCTACAAAAACAGTGTTTCCAAACTGCTGAATGAAAAGAAATGTTTAACTCTGCGAGTTGAATGCACTCATTAAAAGGCCATTTCTCAATTGCTTCCTTCTAGTTTTGTCCTGGGATATTCACTTTTTCGACTTTGGCCTCAAAAAGTTCCTAAATGTCCATTTGCAGAATGGACAAATACAGTGTTTCCAAAGTGCTGCATGAAACGAAAGGTTTAACACTGTGAGATTAATGCACACATCACAAAACAGTTTCTCAGAGATATTTTTCAACTTTTTATTTTAAGATATTTCCCTTTTCACCATAGGCCTCAAGGCGCTCCCAAATATCCCTTCACAGATTCTACAATAACAGTTTCCAAACTACTGAACGAACATAAAGCTTTACCTGTGCCAGATGAATTCAATCACCATAAAGTTATTTCTCACATAGCTTCCCTCTCGTTTTTACACAGGGATATTTGCTTTTTCATCATTGGCCTCAATAAAGTCCCAAATGTCCATTTGCAGAATGGACAAAAACAGTGTTTCTGAACCACTAAATCCAAAGAAAGTTTTAGCACTGTGAGAGGAATGTGCACATCACAAAGCAGTTTCTCTGAAATCTTATTTTGAGTTTTTATTTGAAGATACTTCCTATTTCACCATAGTACTCAATGCTCTCCCAAATTTCCCCTCACGTATTCTATAAAATAGTGTTTCCAAACTGCTGGATGAAAAGAAACGTTTAACTCTGTGAGATGAATGCGCACATCACATAGCAGTTTCTCAAATAGCTTCCTTGTAGTTTTTATCTTAGGATAATCACGTTTTCTTTATTGGCCTCAAAGTGCTCCAAAATGTCCATTTACAGAATGGACAAAACCAGTGTTTCCAAACTGCTGCATCCAAAAATGTGTTTAATTCTGTGAGATGAATGCTCACCTCACAAAGCAGTTCTTCAGAAAACTTCTTCTTCTTTTTATTTGAAGATATTTCTTTTTCAGCATAAATCTCAATGTGGTGCCAAATTTCTCTTTCTACATTCTACCAAAACAGTGTTTCCAAACTGCACAGTGGAAAGAACATTTTAACTCCGTGAGCTGAATGTACACATCACAAAGCACTTACTCAGATAGCTTTCTTCTAGTTTTTATCCTGGGATATTCCCTTTTTTGCCATTGGCCTCAATGAGCTCCCAAATGTCCATTCTCAGAATGCACAGAAACCGTGTTTCCAAGCTGCTGCATCCAAAGAAAGATTTCACTCTGTGAGAGGAATGCAACCATCACAGAGTAGTTTTAACACTTCTTTCAAGTTTTTTTGAAGGTATTTCCTTTTTCACCAAAGGCCTCAATGTGCTCCCAAATATGCCTTCACAGATTGTATGAAAACAGTGTTTCCAAACTGCTGAATGAAAAAGAAAGGTTTACCTCTGCAAGGTGAATGCCCACATCACAAAGTGATTTCTCAGATACCTTCCTTCTAGTGTTTATGTTGGGATATTCGCTTTTTCACCATTGGCATCACAGTCAACCCAGATGTCCGGTGGCTGAATGGACAAAGATAGTGTTTCCAAACTGCTGAATCCAAATAATGGTTTAGGTATTTCCTTTTTCACCAAAGATCTCAATAAGCTTCCAAATATACCTTCACAGATTGTACAAAAAAGTGTTTCCAAGCTGCTGAATGAAAAGTTTAACTCTGTAAGATAAATGCCCACATCATAAAGCAGCTTCTCAGAAAGCCTCCTTCTACTTTTTATCTGAATATGTTTCCATTTTCAATATAGGCATCAATGTACTCCCAAATATACCTTCACTGATCCTGCTGAAGGAAAGGAAAAGTTTGACTCTATGAGATGAATGCACACATCACAAACCGGTTTCTCAGATTGCTTCCTTCTGGTGTTTAACCTGTGATCACCATTGGCCTCAATCAACTCCAAAATGTCTATCACAGAATGGACAAAAACAGAGTTTCCTAGCTTCAGAATAAAAAGAAAGGTTTAACTGTGTGAGATGTACAGACATATCACAAAGCAGTTTCTCAGAAAGCCACATTTTAGTGTTTATTTGAAGATATTTATTTTTTCTCCATAGGCCTAATGTGCTCCTAAAGTTGCCTTCACAGCTTCTACAAAGACAGTATTTCCTAATTACTGAATGAAAAGAAAGTTTAAACTCTGTGAGATGAATGGACACATCACAAAGCAATTTCTTCAGAAAGCTTCTTCCTACTTTTATTCTGAACATGTTTCCTTTTTCAACATAGGCCTCAATGCACTCCCAAATATCCCTGTGGAGATTCTTCAAAAACAGGGTTCTCACACTGCTGAATGAAAACAGAGGTTTAACTCTGTGAGATGAATGCACGCATCACAAACGGTTTCTCAAATAGCTTCCTTCTAGTTTTTATCCGGGGATATCTTCAGCATTGCTCTTAATGAGCTCCAAAATGTCCATTCGCAGAATGGAGAAAAACAGCATTTAAAAACTGCTGAATCTAAAGATATGTTTACCTCTGTGAGATGAATGGACACATCACAAAGCAGTTTCTCAGAAAGATTCTTTTGGTTTTCACCTTAAGATGTTTCATTTTTCAACATAGGCCTCAAGGCACTTCTATATAACCCTTCACAGATTCTACAAAAACAGTGTTTCCAAACTCCTGAATGAAAAGAAATGTTTACCTCTGTGAGATGAATGCACACATCACAAAGTGGTTTCTCAGATAGCTTCCTTTGAGTTTTTATCCTGGGATATTCGTTTTTTCTCATTTGGCCTCAATTAGCTCCAAATTGACAGAAAGGACAAAAGTAGAGTTTCCAAACTGCTGAATCCAAAGAAATATTTAGCTCTGTGAGATGAATGCACACATCACAAAGCAGTTCCTTAGAATGCTTCTTTCTTGTTTTTTTCTCAAGATATTTCCTTTTTCACCATAGTCCTCAATGCACTCCCAAAGATCAGGTGCAGATTCTGCAAACACAGTGTTTCCAAAATGATGAATGAAAATAAAGGTTTAGCACTGCAAACTGCAGAGTGGTTTCTCAGATAGCGTCCTTCTAGTTTTTATCCAGTTATTTGCTTTTTCACCATCGGCCTCTATGACCTCCAAAATCGCAATTCGCAGAATGGACAAAAACAGTATTTCCAAACTGCTTAATGTAAAGAAAAGTTTAACTATGTGAGTTGAACACACACAACCCAAAGCAGTCTCTCAGGAAGATTCTGTGTAGTTTTAATATGAAGATGTTTCCTTTTTCACCACAGGCCTCAATGCACTCCCAAATATCACTATACATTTTCTACAAAAACAGTGTTTCCAACTGCTGAATGAAAAGAAATGTTTAACTCTGTGATTGAATGCACTCATCAGAAAGTTGTTTCTTAAATTACTTCCTTCAAGTTTTTTCCTAGAAAAGCAGTGTTTTGAAACTGGTGCATGAAAAGAAAGATTTAACTCTGTGAGATGAATGCATGCATCACATAGCAATTTCTCAGAAAGCTTCTTTATATTTTTTATTTTAAGATATTTCCTTTTCACCATAGGCATCTATGCACTCACAAATATCTCTTCACAGATTCTACAGAAACAGTGTTTCCAAACTGCTGAATGAAAAGAAAGTTTTAACTCTGCGAGATGAATTCACACATCCCAAAGTGGTTTATCACATGCTTCCCTCTCGTTTTTATCCTGGGATATTTGTTTTTTTGCCGTTTGTCTCTGTGAGCCCCTAAATGTCCAGTCACAGAATTGACAAAAACAGCTTTTCCAAACTGCATAATCCAATGAAAAGTTTAACTCTGTAAGATGAATGTTCACATTCCAAAACAGTTTCTCAGAATGCTTTTTTCTACTTTTTATCTGAAGATGTTTACTTTTTCATTGTAGACCTCAATGCACTCCCAAATATCCCTTCATAGATTATACAAAAACACTGTTTCCAAACTGCTGAATGAAAAGAAAGTTTTACATCTGCAAGGTGAATGCCTGCATCACAAAGTGCTTTCTCAGATAGCTTCCTTCTAGTTTTCATCTTGGGATATTTTCTTTTTACCATTGGCCTCAACGTGATCCCAAATATTCAATGGCAGAATGGACAAAGACTGTGTTTCCAAACTGCTGAATCCAAAGGAAGGTTTATTTATTTCCTGTTTTTACTAAAGGTCTCAATGCACTCCCAGATACACCTTCCCAGATTGTGCCAAAATTGTTTCCACACTGCTAAATGGAAAGAAAGGTTTAACTCTGTGAGATAAATGCCCACATCAGAAAGTGGTTTCTCAGAAAGCTTCCTTCTGCTTTTTATCTGAAGATGTTTCCTTTTTCAACATAGGCCTCAATGCTCTCACTGATTTGACAAAAACAGTGTTTCCAAACTGCTGAAGGAAAAGAAAGATTTGACTCTATGAAATGAAAGCATACATCACAAAGGGGTTTTTCAGATAGCTTCCCTCTGGTTTTTTACCTGGAATATTCCCTTTTTCACCATTGGCCTCAATGAGGTCCCAATTGTCCATTGTAGAATGGGCAAAAACAGTGTTTCCAATCTGCTGAATACTAAGAAAAGTTTAACTCTGTGAGACGTATGGACACAGCACAAAGCAGTTTCTCAGAAAGCTACTTTCTAGTGTTTATTAGAAGGTATTTCTTTTATCTTCATAGGCCGCAACACACTCCCGAAGTTTCTTTGCACGTTCTGCAAAAACAGTGTTTCCAAACTACTGAAATGATAAGAAAGTTTAAACTCTGTGAGATGAATGGACTCATCACAAAACAGGTTCTTCAGAAAACTTCTTTCTGGTTTTAATCTGAAGTTATTTCCTGTTTCACCATATGCCTCAATGTACTCCCAAATATCCCATCTCTATTCTCTAAAAAACAGGGTTTACAAATCGCTGAATGAAAAGAAAGTGTGAACTCTGTGAGAAGAATGTATGGACCATATTGCAGTTTCTCAGATAGCTTCCTTCTAGTTTTTATCCTGGGAAATTCCCTTTTTTGCTTTTGGCTTCAAAGAGCTGCCAAATGTCCATTTGCAAAATTGACAAAAACAGTGTTTCCAAAATGCTGAATTTAAAAAGAGGTTTAAATCTGTGGGTTAAATGCATACATCACAAAGCAGGTTCTCAGAAAGTTCCTTTCTGGTTTTTATCTGAAGATCTTTCCTTTTTTACTATAGGACTCAATGCACTCCAAATATCCCTTCAAATAATCCACAAAAACAGTTTTTCCAAACTGCTGAATGAAAAGTGTGGTATATCTCTTCGAGATGTATGCACACATCACAAAGCAGTTTCTCAGACAGCTTCCTTCTAGTTTGTATGCAGGGATATTGCCTTTTAGCTATTGCCCTCAATGACCTCCCAAATGTTCATTCTCAGAATGCACAAAAACCGTTTTTCCAAACTACTGAATCCAAAGAAAGTTTAAACTCTGTGAGATGAATGCACACATCAGAAAGCTGTTTATCAGAAAGCTTCTTTCTAGTTTTCATGGGACGATGTTTCCTTTTTCACCCTAGGCCTTAAGTCACTCCTATATATCCCTTCACAGACTCTGGAATCACAGTGCTTCCAAACTGCTGAATGAAAAGAAAAGTTTAACTCTGTGACGTGAATGCACATATCAGAAAGCAGTTTCTCAGATATCTTTCTTATAGTTTTTATCCTGGGATATTCGCTTTTGTGCCATTGGCCTCAATGTGATCCCAAATATCCATTTGCAGAATGGACAAAAACAGTGTTTCCAGTCAAATCCAAAGAAATGTTTAAGTCTGTGAGATGAATGCACACATCACAGAGCAGTTTCTTAGAAAGCTTCTTTTTACTTTTTATCCAAAGATGCGTCCTTTTTCATCATAGGCCCCAATGCACTCCCAAATATCCCTTCAGAGATTCTTCAAAAACAGGGTTTCCACACTGTTGAAAGGAAACAGAGGTTTAACTCTGTGAGATGAATGCATACATCACAAACGGTTTCCCAGATAGCTTCCCTCTAGTTTTTATCCTGATATATTTTCTTTTTCACCATTGGCTTTAATGAGTTACAAAATGTCCATTAGCAGAATGGAGAAAAACATTGTTTAAAAACCACTGAATCTAAAGATATGTTTACCTCTGTGAGATAAATGGACACATCATAAAGCATTTTCTTAGAAAGATTCTTTTTCGCCATAGGCCTCAATGCACTCCCATATAACCCTTCACAGATTCTACAAAAACAGTGTTTCCAAACTGTTGAATGAAAAGAAACGTTTACCTCTGTGAGATTAATGCACACACTACAAAGTGGTTTCTCAGATGACTTCCTTCTTGTTTTTATCTTGGGATATTAGCTTTTTCATAATTGGCCTCAATTAGCTCCCAAATGGCCATTTGCAGAAAGGACAAAAGCAGTGTTTCCAAACTTCTGAATCCAAAGAAATGTTTAACTCTGTGAGATGAATGCACACATCACAAAGCAGTTGTCTAGAATGCTTCTTTCTTGTTTTTATCTCAAGATGTTTCCTTTTACTGCATAGACCACAATGTGCTGCAAAATATCCCTTTGCAGATTCTATAAACACAGTGTTACCAAAACTGGTGAATGAAAAGAAAGGTTTAACACTGTGAGATGAATACACACATCACAGAGGTTTAGCAGATAGCCTTCTTCTAGTTTTTATCCTGAGGTATTTGATTTTTTGCCTTTGGCCTCAAATGGCTCCCAAATGTTCTTTGACAGAATGGACGAAAGAGTATTTCCCAACTGCTGAATCCAAATAAATGATTAACTCTGTAAGCTGAGTGCATATATCACAAAGCAGTTTCTGTGAAAGCTTTCTAGTTCACATTTTAAAATGTTTTCTTTCTCACCATAGGCCTCAAAGTACTCCTAAATATCCCTCCATAGTTTCTACAAACACAGTGTTTCTAAAATGCTGAATGGAAAGAAAGTTTTAACTCTGTGAAGTGAAAGCACACATCACAAATAAGGTTCTCAGATACCTGCCTTCTAGTTTTTATCCTGGGATATTTGCTTTTTCACCTTTGACCTCAGTGAGTTCTCAAATGTCCATTCACAGAATGGACAAAAACAGTGTTTACAAACTGTTGAATCCAAAGAGAGGTTTTTCTCTGTAAGATGAATGCATACATCAAAATACTGTTTCTCCGAAAGCTTCTATCTACTTTTTATGTGAAGATGTTTCCTATTTCATCATCAGTCTAAAAGTGCTCCCAAATATCCCTTCACAAAGTCTACAAAAACAGTGTTTCCAAACTGCTGAAGGAAAGGAAAGGTTTAACTGTGCAAGATGAATGCACACATCACAAAGTGGTTTCTCTGATAGCTTTCTTCTACTTTTTATCCCTGGATATTCGCTTTTTCACCATTGGCCTCAGTGAGCTCCCAGATGTTCATTTGCAGAATGGACAAAAAGTGTTCACAAACTGCTGAATCCAAACAAATGTTTATCTCTGTGACATGAATGCACCCCTTGAAAAGCAGTTTCTCAGAAAGCTTCCTTCTAGATTTTATCTGAAGTTGATTCCTTTTTTAACCATAGGCCTCTATGTGCTCCAAAATATCCCATCACAGATTCTTCAAAAACAGTGATTCCAAACTGCTGAATGAAAAGAGAGTTGTAACTCTGCGAGTTGCACATGCACATCACAAAGTAGTTTTTCAGATAGTTTTCTTTTTGTATGCTGGGATACTTCCTTTTTTGCATTTGGCCTCAATGAACTCTTTAATGTCCATTTCCAGAATGGACAAAACAGTATTTACAAACTGCTGAATCCAAACAAAGGTTTATCTCTGTGAAATGGGTGCACACATCACAAAGCAGTTTTTCAGAAAGCATCTTTGTACTTTTAATGTGAAGATGTTACCTTTTTCACCTTATGCCTCAATGCACTGCCAAATTTCCCATTGCAGATTCTACAAAAACATTATTTCCAAAATGCCGAACAAAAAGAAATTTTAACTCTGCAAGGTGAAAGCCCACACCACAAAGCAGTTTTTCAGATAGCTTGCTTCTAGTATTTGCCTGGGATATTCTTTTTTTTGCAATTTGCCTCAATGAGCTCCCAAATGTTCATTCACAGAATATACATAAACAGTGTTTCCAAAGTGCTGACATTGAAAGAAAGGTTTAACTCTGTGAGAGGAATGCACACATCACAAAGCAGTTTCTCAGAGAGCTTGATTCCACCCATTTTTCTGAAGATGTTTCCTTTTTCACCTTAGGCCTCAATGTGCTCCCCAATATACCTTTCAGATTTTACCAAAATGGTGTTTCCAGACTGCTGAATGAAAAGAAAGGTTTCACACTGTAAGATCAATGCAAACTTCAAAAAGCAGTTTCTCGGATCACTTCTTTCTAGTTTTTTTAACTGGGTTATTTGCTATTTTGCCAATGGCCTGAATTAGCTCCCGAATGTCCATTCTGAATTGACAATATCAGGGATTGCAAACTGCTGAATCCAAAGAAAGTTTTAACTCTGTGAGATGAACACAGACATCACAAATACATTGCTCAGAAACCTTCTTTCTTGTTTTTATCTGGAGATGTTTCCTTTTCAACCATAGGCCTCAATGTGCTACCAGTTATCCCTTCACACATTCTACAAAAACAGTGTTTCCAAACTGCTGAAGGAATAGAAGAGTTTAACTCTCGGTGGTGAATGCACAACCACAAAGCAGTTTCTCAGATTAATTCCCACTAGTTTTTATCCTGGGATATTCACTTTTTTGCCTTTGGCCAGAATAGGGTCCCCAATGTCCATTGGCAGAATGGACAAAAACAGTTTCCAAACTGCTAAATCGAAAGAAGGGTTGAACTCTCTCAGATGAATTCAAACATCACAAAGTAGTTTCTCAGAAAGCTTCGTTCTAGTTTTTATCTGTAGATTCTTTTTTTTTCCCTACAAGCTGCAATGTGCTCCCAAATATCCCTTCACTGCTTCTTCATAAACAGAGTTTCCAAACTACTGGCTGAAAAGAAAAGTTTACCTCTGTGAGATGAATGCACACATCACAAAGTGATTTCACTGATGGCTTCCTTCTGGTGTTTATCCTGGGGTATTCACTTTTTGCTATTGTCCTCAATGAGCTAAAAAATGTTCCTTAGCAGAATGGGCAAAAACATTGTTTCCAAACTGCTGAATCCAATGAAAGATTTAACTCTGTGATATGAATGCACACATCACAAAGCACTTTCTCTGAAAGCTTCTTTCTAGTTTTTATTTGAAAATAATTCCTTTTTCACCTTTGACCTCAATATATTGCCAAATACCCCTTCACAGATTCCACAAAAGCAGTGCTTCCACACTGCTTAATGAAAAGAAAGTTTTAACACTGCAAGATGAATGCCCGTATCACAAAGCATTTTCTCAGAGAGCTTTCTTCCAGTTTTTATCCTGTGATATTCACTTTTTCCCAATTTGCCTCACTGAGCTCCCAAACATCCATTCACAGAAGAGACTCAAAGAATTTTTTCCAAACTGCTGAATCAAAAGAAAGATATAAATCTGTTAAGTCAATGAGCACATCACGAAGAAGTTTCTCAGAGAACTTCTTTCTAGTTTTATTCTGAAGATGTTTCCTTTTTCACCACAGGCCTCAAATGCACACATCACAAAGCAGTTTCTCAGAGAGCTTCCTTCTAGTTTTTATCCTGGGATATTTGATTTTTTGCCTTTGGTCTCAATGAGTGTCAAATATCCACTTGCATAATGGACAAAAATAGTTTCTCCAAACTGCTGAATGCAAAGAAATGTTTAACTCTGTGAGATGTATGTACACATCACAAAACAGTTTCTCAGAAAACTTCTTTCGAGGTTTTATCTGAAGATGTTTCCTTTTTCACCATATTCCTCAATGTACTCCAAAATATCCCTTTGCAGATTCTGCAAAAACAGTTTTTACAAACAGCCGAATTAAAAGAAAAGTTTAAACCTGTGAGATGAATGCACATATCACAAAGTGTTTTCTCAGATAGTTTCTTTCTACTTTTTATCCTGGGACATTTTCTTTTTCCCCATTGGTCTCAATGAGTTCCCTAATGTCCATTCTGAATGGACAATAGCGGTGACTCCAAACAGCTGAATCCAAAGAAATGTTTAACTGTGTGACATTAACACACACATCACAAAACGGTTTTGCAGAAAGCTTCCTTATTGTTATTATCTGAGGATGTGTCCTTTTTCACCATAGGCCTCAATGCTCTTGTAAATATCCCTTCGCAGATTCTATGAAACAATGTTTCCAAACTGCTGAAGGAAAAGAAATGATTAAGTCTCCAAGATGAAAGCACACATTGCAAAGTGATTTATCAGGTAGATACTTTCTAGTTTTTATCATGGGATATTCACTTTTCTGCTATTGGCCTCAATGAGCTCCCAAATGTCTACCGGCAGAATGGACAAAAACAGTGTATCCAAACTGCTTAATGGAAAGAAATGTTTAACTGTGTGAGATGAATGCATACATCACAAAGCAGTTTCTCAGAAAGATTCTTTGTAGTTTTTATCTGAAGATGCTTGTTTTTCACAATAGGCCTCAATGGGTTCCAAATACCCCTTTGATGATTCTAGAAAAGCAGTGTTTCAAATGGCTGAATGAAAAGGTTTACCTACATGAGATGAAGGCACACATTACCAAGTGGTTTCTCAGATGACTTCCTTCTGGTTTTTATGCTGCCACATTCGCTTTTTGCCAATGGCCTCAATGTGCTTCAAAATGTCCATTTGCAGAATGGACAAACACTGTGTTTCCAACTTGCTGAATCCAACTGGAGCCTTAAATGTGTTAGATGAATTCACACATCACAAAGCAGTTTCTCAGAAAACTTCTTTCTAGTTTTTATCTGAAGAAGATTCCTTTTCTATGATAGCCATCAATGCACTCTGAAATATACATTTACAGATTCTACAAAAGCATTGATTCCAATCTGCTGAAACAAAAGGATGGCTTATCTCTGTGACATGAATGCACACATCACAAAGCAGTTTCTCAGATGGCTTCCTTCTAGTTTTGTCTCGGGATATTCCCTTTTTCACCATTGGTCATAATGAGCTACAAAATCTCCATTCACCGAATGGATAAAAAGAGTATTTCCAAAGTGCTGAATCCAAAGAATGGTTTAACTATGTGAGATGAATGCACACATCACAAAGCAGTTTCTCAGAAAGCTTCTTTCTGGTTTTTATCTGGATTTGTTTCCTTTTTTACAATTGGCCAAAATGTGCTCCCAAATATCCCTTCCCAAATTCTACAAAAACACTGTTTCCAAACTGTTGAATGAAAAAAAGTTTTAACTCTGCGAGATGAATCCACACATCACAAATCAGTTTCTGAATTAGCTTCCTTAAAGTTTTTATCCTGGTAATATACCCTTTTTCGTCTTTGCCCTCATTGAGCTCCCCAATGTCCATTCACACAATGGACAAAAAGAGTGTTGCCAAACTGCTGAGTCCAACGAAAGTTTTAACTCTGTGTGATGAATGCACACATCACAAAGCAATTTCTCTGAAAGCTTCTTTCTTGTTTTTATCTGAGGATGTTTCCTTTTTCACCATAGGCTTCAATGCACTCCCAAATATCCTTTGCAGAATCTACAAAAACACTGTTTCCAAACTGCTCAATTCAAAGAAACTTTAACTCTCTGAGATGAATGAACACATCACAAACCATTTTCTCAGAAAATGTCTCCTTTTTGTTTTCATCTGAAGATGTTTTCTTTTATACCATAGGCCTTAGTGCACTTCCAAATATTCCTTTGCAGATTCTACAAAAACAGTGTTTCCAAACTTCTGAATGAAAATAAAGTTTTAACTCTGCGATTTGTATCTACACATCACAGTGCAGTTTCTCAGATAGCCTCCTTCTAGTTTTTATCCTGGGATATTCACTTTTTCACTGTTGGCCTCAATGAGCTCTCAAATGTCCATTCGCAGAATGAAGATAAACAATCTTTGCAAGCTGCTTAATACAAAGAAAGGTTTAACACTGAGATAAATGCATACATCAGAAGCATTTTCTTTCATAGCTTCTTTCTGAAGGTGGCCAGCCCCTCCACACCTGTGGGTATTTCTTGTCACGTGGGACAAGATACTGAGAAAAGAAAAAAGATACAGAGACAAAGTAGAAAGAAAGAAAAGTGGGATGGGGGACTGGCACTTAGCATACAGAGGACCTGCACTGGCACCAGTCTCTGAATTCCCTCAGTTTTGACTGATTATTATTTTTACTATCTCAGCAAGAGTAATGTGGTGGAAGAGCAGCTTGAAAATAGGCAGAAGGTCAACAAGAAAACACGTGAGCAAAAGAATCCGTGTTATAATTATGTTCTAGGGGTGGTACTATGCCTGGATGTGCATATAGGCCAGACTTATGTTTCTCTCTGTCCAAACACCTCAATGGAGTAAAGAAAAACAAAGCAGCATTGCTGCCAGTATGTCTTGCCTCCCACCGTAGGGTGGTTTTTCTCCTACCTCAGAACTGAATAAGTGTACAATCAGGATTTATAGCAAGACATTCAGCTCCCAGGGGCAGGCAGGAGACAGTGGCCTTCCTCTATCTCAACTGCAAGAGACTTTCCTCTTTTACTAATACATCTAGGGAAAAACGCTTCATGCGTGTTGGACTGGGGGACAGACAGGTCTTTCTCCCTCCCCACGAGGCCATATTTCCGACTACCACATGGGGAGAAACCTTGGCCAATACCTGACTTTCCTGGGCAAAGCTCCCTGTGGCTTTCTGCAGTGCATTCTGCTTCTGGTTTATTGAGACTAGAGAATGACGAAGACTTTTACCAAGCATACTGCTTGTAAGCATTTTGTTAACAAGGCACATCCTGCACAGCCCTAATCCCTTAAACCTTGTTTCCATACAACACATGTTTTGTGAGCTCAAGGCTGGGGCAAAGACGTTGAGTCAAAGTTACAGATTAGCAGCATCTCAGGGCAAAGCAATTGTTCAGGGTATATGTCAAAATGGAATTCCTTATGTCTTCACTTTCTACATAGATACAGTATCAGTCTGACCTTTCTTTATTTTTCCTACATATCACCCTTTACTTTTTGACAAAACCTCCATCATCATCATGGACTATTTTTGCTGGTTGCTGCCTCTCTGGAACTGTGGGATACACCTATAGAATAAGAGCAGAGAGAACAGGCATACAAGAATTAACACAAAATTTGCAATAGTGGAACTTCCAGTGGTTTTAATCCAAGTTTCAGGGTTAAGATTTGTGAGACTATCAGCAGTTTTCACTATTCTCTCAGATTCTGCTACCAGATTTATCTGGGCTTTTGATGCCTCAAAATTTGTTATTTAATTTTGAAATATCTAAAGTAAGATTATATGCTCTTCCTGCCAATTCCAAAGATAGGTTTAACTCTGTGAGATGAATGCACACATCACAAAGCAGTTTCTCAGAAAGCTTCTTTCTTGTTTTCATCTGAAGATATTTCCTTTTTCACCATGGGCCTCAATGTGCTCTCAAAAATCCTTTTGCAGATTCTACAAAAATCTGTGTTTCCAAATTGCTGAATGAAACGAAAGATTTAACTCTGCGAGATGAATGCACACATCACAAAGTGGTTTTCAGAGAGCTTCCTTCTAGTTTTTATCCTGGGATATTTACTTTTTTGCCATTGGCCTGCATTAGCTCCCAAATGTCCATTCACAGAATGGACAAAAACAGTGTATCCAAACTGCTGAATCCAAAGAAAGGTTTAAATCTGCAAGTTGAATTCACACACCACTAATCAGTTTCAGAGATAGCTTCCTTCCAGTTTGTATCCTGGACATTGGCTTTTTTACCATTGGCCTCAGGGAGCTCCCAAATATTCATTCCCAGAATGGACAAAAGTAGTGTTTCCAAACTGCTGAATCCAAAGAGTGGTTTAATTCTAGAAGATGAAAGCACACATCACAAACAGTTTCTAACAAAGCTTCTTTCTAATGTTTATCTGATATTTCCTTTTTAACCATAGTCCTAAATATACTTCCAAATATCCTTTCACAGACTATACAAAAACAGTGATTCCTAACTGCTGAATGAACAGAAAAGTTTAACTCTGTGAGATGACACATCACAATGTGGTTTCTCAGATAGCTTCCTTCCAGTTTTTATCCTGGGATATTTGCCTTTTTGCCATTGGCCTCAATGAGTTCCCAAATGTTCATTCACAGAATGGACAGAAACGGTTTCCAAATTGCTAAATCCAAAGAAATGTTTAACTCTGTGAGATGAATGCTCACATCTAAAAGTAGTTCCTCAGAAAGCTTTTTTCTAGTTTTTAGTTGAAGATATTTCCTTTTTCACCACAGACCTCAAAGTGCTCTGAAATATCCCTTCACAGATTCTTCAAAAACAATGTTTCAAACTGCTGAATGAAAAGAATGGATGAACTCTCCAAGATGAATGCACACATAACAAAGGGGTTTCTCAGATAGCTTCTGTCTGCTTTTTTTCCTGGGATATTCACTTTTTTGCCATTGGCCTCAATGAGCTACCAAAAGTCCATTCACAGAAAGGACAAAAACAGTGTTTCCAAACTGCTGAATTCAAATAAAGGCATAAGTCTGTGAGATAAATTAACACATTACAAAGCAGTTCCTTGGATAGCTTCTTACTAGCTTTTTTCCAGGTATATTCACTTTTTTGCCACCAGCTTCAGGGAGCTCCCAAATGTCAGTTCCCTGAATGGACAAAACTAGTGTTTCCAAACTGCTAATTCCAAAGAAAGTTTAACTCTGTGAGATGAAAGCATATATCACAAAAACAGTTTCTCAGAAAGCTTCTTTCTAGTTTTTATGGGATGATGTTTCCTTTTATACCATAGGCCTCAATGTGCTCCCAAATATCCCTTCACAGATTCTACCCAAACAGTATTTCCAAATTGCTGAATGAAAAGAAAGGTTAAACTCAGCAAGATGGCATAACATAGCGGTTTCACAGTTAGCATTTGACCAGTTTTATCTGGAGATATTCACTTTTTCGCCACTATCCTCAATGAGTTCTCAATTGTTCTTTTACAGAATGGACAAAAACAGTGTTTCCAAAATGCTGAATCCAATGAAATATTTAACTCTGTTAGATGAATGAAGACAACACAAAGTGGTTTCTCAGAAAATTTTTTCTTGTTTTATCTTATGATGTTTCCTTTTCCACAATAGACTTCAATGCCCTCCCAATATCAATTCCTTCCAGTTTTTATCCTGGGATATTTGATTTTTCACCATTGTCCTCAATGAGCTACCAAATATCAATTCCAAGAATGTACAGAAACAGTGTTTCCAAAGAGCTGAATCCAAAGTAAGTTTAACTGTGTGAGATGAAAGAACACATCACAAAGCAGTTTCTCAGAAAACTTCTTCTTGTTTTTATCCGAAGGTGTTTCCTTTTCTCCTGTAGGCCTAATATGTTCCCAAATATCCCTTCTCAGATTCTACGAAAACAGTGTTTCCAAACTGCTGAAGAGAAGAAAGGTTTAATTCTGTGAGGTGAATGCACACATCACAAAGCAGTTCTCAGATACTTTACTTCTAGTTTTTATCCTGGGATATGCCTTTATTCACCATTGGCCTCATTGAACTCACAAATGTCCATTTGCAGAATGGACAAAATCAGTGTTTCCAAACTGCTGAATCCCAAGAAACTTTTAACTTCGTGAGATGAATGCACACGTCACGAACCAGTTTCTCAGAAAGCTTCTTTCTAGTTCTTTCTTGGAAAATATTTCCCTTTTCACCATAGGCCTCAATACACTCCCAAATATCCCTTTGCAGATTATACAAAAACAGTGTTTGCAACTGCTAAATGAAAAGAAAGATTGAACTCTGAGAGTTGAATGCACACATCATAAAGGGGTTTATCAGATAGCTTCCTTCCAGTTTGTATCCTGGGATATTTTCTTTTTCACCATTGGCCTCAATGAGCTCCCAAATGTCCATTCGTGCAATGGACAAAAACAGTGTTTCCAAACTGCTGAATACAATGAAAAGTTTAACTTTATGAAATGAATGCACACATCACAGCGCAATTTCTCAGAATGCTTCTTTCTTGTTTTTATCTTATGATGTTTCCTTTTTCACAATAGGCTTCAATGTCCTCCCAATATCCATTTGCATATTCTGTAAAAACAGTGTTTTGAAACTGCTGAATGAAAAGAAATGTTTAACTCCGCCAGACAAGTGCACACATCACAAAGTGATTTCTCGGATAGCTTCCTTCTAGTTTTTATCCTGGGATATGCACTCTTTCACCTTTGGCCTCAATGATCTCCCAAAAGTCCATTCACCAAATGGACAAAAATAGGCTTTTCAAATTGCTGAATCCAAGGAAATGTTTAACTCTCAGAGATGAATGAATACATAACACAGCAGTTTCTCAGAAAGCATCTTATTTTGTTATTATCTGAAAATGCTTCCTTTTTCACCACAGGCCTCAATGCACTCCCAAATATCCCTTTGCAGATTCTAGATAAACAGTGTTTCCAAACTGCTGAATGATAAGTAAGGTTTAACTATTTGAGATGAATGCACACATCACAATGTGGTTTCTCAGAGATCTTCCTTCTAGTTTTTATCTTGGGATATTCCCTTTTTTGCAATTGGCCTCAATGAGCTCTCAAATGTTCATTCATAGAATGGACAAAAAGAGTGTTTCCAAACTGCTGATTGCAAAGAAAGTTTTAACTCTGTAAGATGAATGCACACATGAAAAAGCAGTTTCTAATAATGCTTCTTTCTAGTTTTAATTTGAAGATATTTCGTTTTTCACCATAGGTCTCAATGCACTCTCTAATATCCCTTCACACATTCTTCAAAAACAGTTTTTCCAAACTGCTGAATGAAAAATAAACGTTTAACTCTGGAAGATAAATGCACACCTCACAAAGCGGTTTCTCAGATAGTTTCCTTGTGCTTTTTATCCTGGGATATTCACTTTTTTGCCATTGGCCACAATGAGCTCCCAATTGTCCATCTATTCACAGAATGGACAAAAACAGTGTTTCCAAATTGCTGAATCCAAACGAAGTTTTATCTTTTGAGACAAATGCACACATGACAATACAGTTTCTAGGAAAGCTTCTTTATTCTTTTATCTAAAACTGTTTACTTTTTCACCATAAGCCTCAATGTGCTACCATGTATCCCTTTGCAGATTCTCCAAAATCACTGTATCCAAACTGCTGAATGAAAAGAATTGTTTAACTCTGCTAGATTAATGAACACATTACAGAGTGTTTTATCATACAGCTTCCTTATAGGTTTTATCCTAGGATATGTGCTTTTTCGCCTTTGGCCTCAGTGAGCTCCCAAATGTCTATTCACAGAATGTAAAAAAGCAGTTTTTCCAAACTGTTGAATGCAAAGAAAGTTTTAGCTATTTGAGATAAATGAACACACCACAAAGCAGTTTATAGAAACTTTTTTTACTTTTTATGTGAAAATGTTTCATTTTTCACCATAGACCTCAATGTGCTCCCAAATATCCCTTCTCCAATTCTACAAACAAAATGTATCCAAACTGCTGAATGAACTTAATAGTTTATCTCTGAGAGATAAACACACATATCACAAAGTGGTTTCAGTGATAGCTTCCTTCAAGTTTTTATCCTGGGATATTCGCTTTTTTGCCATTGGCCTCAGTGAGTTCCCAAATGTCAATTCGTACAATGAACAAAAACCATGTTCCACTGCTCAATCCAAATAACGGTTTAACTCTCTGAGTTGAATGAACACATTAAAAAGCAGTTTCTCAGAAAGCATATTCTTTGTCTATCTGAAGTTGTTTCCTTTTTCACCATAGGCCTCAATGGACTTCCAAATATCCCTTTACAGATTCTACAAAAACTGTTTCCAAATTGCTGAATCAAAAGAAAATTTTAATTTTGCAAAATGAATGCATACTTCACAATGTGGTTTCTTAGATAGATTCGTTCTAGTTTTTATCCTGGGTTATTTGCTTTTTTGCCATTGGCCTAAATCAGCTCCCAAGTGTCTATTCACAGAATTAAGAAAGACAGTGTTTCCAAACTGCACAATCCAAATTAACGTTTAACTCTGTGAGATAAATTCACACATCACAAAGCAGTTTCTCTGATAGCTTCCTTCTGAAGGGGGCCAGCCCCTCCACACCTTTGGGTATTTCTTGTTAGGTGGGATGAGAGACTGAGAGAAGAAATAAGATACAGAGACAAAGTATAGAGAAAGAAAAGTGGGCCCAGAAAAGTGGGCCCAGAAGACTGACGCTCTGCATACAGAGGACTTGCATGAGCACCGGCCTCTGAATTCCCTCAGATTTTGTTGACTCTTTTTACTAACTCAGGAAGAGGAATGTGGTGGAAGAGCAGCTTGATAATAGCAGTATGTCAGCAAGAAAACATGTGTACAAAAGAATCTTTGTCATAATAAAGTTCAAGGGGAGATACTATGCTTATGCATGTAGGCCAGATTTGCATTTCTCTCTGCCCAAACATCTCTGTGGAGTTAAGAATAACAAAGCATCATTGCTGACAACATGTCTCGCCTTCTACCATAGGGCAGTTTTTCTCCTATCTCAGAATTGAATAAATGTAAAATCAGGATTTAAAGCAAGACATTCAGTTCCCAGGGGCAGGCAGGAGACAGCGGCCTTCCTCTATCTCAACTGCAAGAGGTTTTCCTCTTTTACTAATCCACGTCAGCACAGACATTTCATGGGTGTCTTGCTGGGGGATGGTCATGTCTTTCCCATCCCACGAGGCCACATTTCTCACATGAGGAGAAACCTTGGACAATACCAATCTTTCCAGGACAGAGGTCCCTTTGACTTTCTGCAGTGCATTGTGCCCCTGGTTTATTGAGACTAGAGAAAGGCGATGACTTTTACCAAGCATACTGCTTGTAAACATTTGTTAACGAGGCACATCCTGAACAGCCCTAGATCCCTTAAACCTTGATTCCATACCACACATGTTTTTGTGAACTCAAAGTTGTGGCAAAGAGGTTGGGGCAATGTTACAGATTAACAGCATCTCACGGCAAAGCAATTGTGCAGGGTACATGTCAAAATGGAATTTATGTCTTCCCTTTCCTCATAGACACAGTAACAGTGTGATCTCTCTGTCTTTTCCCTTCATATCCCTCTTTTCTTTTTGACAAAGCATCATCATCATCATGGCCCATTTTTGCTGGTCACTGTCTCTCTGGAGCTGCTGAATACACCTGGAGACTAACAACACAGAGAACAGACATACAAAGATTCTTACAAAATAAGCAATAGTAGAACTTCCAATGGTTTTAACCCAAGTGACAGGGTTAAAACCTGTGAAGTTATCTGCAGTTTTCACCATTGCCTCAGTTTCTGGCACCAGATTTATCTGGACTTTTGATGTTTCAAAAATTTGTTCTTTTAATTTTGAAATATCTAAAGTAAGATTATCTTCTCTTCCTTGTAGATGGCATCTAACTATGTCCCAGTGATGATCAGATCCTTTACACTCGAGTTGTAATACAAAAATCTGATGCATTCCAGTCACACTGTAACCGGAAAAGATATTGCAAGCTCATGAGCCTATCTCCCATACAAATGACAGTTGCTCTGAGATCAATAGTTTGATTTGGTTTTCCTATTTTTGATCTATTTTGTGTCTGAGAATTCCATAATTTTGAAGAATTCTTTTGTCAAGTATTTACATATTCTGCAGGTTCAAAAGAGGAGTGTAAATCAATTCCAGCAGCCACAGCAGTAGCTGTGACTGCAATAAGACCCATAATCACTGTGATCAAAGTAACAATGAATCTTTTGGACCTAGTTAGAACTACTTTTAATATTTCCATTAAAATATAGACGGATGGGGAAGCCTCCCACGGTTGGTCCATGGACACAGGGAACCACATGCTCTCTCTTGCCCTCAACAGCTGAATATGTTGCTGCCAATCAAAAGTTTAATCAATGCAAGTAAGCAATCTACAATTTTCACAGGAAATAGTTTGGTAATCTGGTTTAATAACTGTTTGCTACAACTAGTATATAATGGGGTTTTACATAACTTTGCAAAGATATTGTCTGATTGGAATTTAGGTTAATAGTATAATATGGCTTACGATGTCTTGTTCTTATAGCTTGATTTCCAGATCAAATTCTAATGTGGTGCGAAGCCACAGTAAGTTTTCATAATTCTGGATGTTCAGGACCAGTAACAGGATTAACTAACTTTGGTCAAGATGATGAAATTCCCTTTTCGCCACATTTTTATGGAGAGGGTGATTCTAACATTTATAAACATGGTCCTGCCTTTTAGCTAAATTACTATCATAGGCTAGATTATTGTGCCAGACAGATGGGGCTTGTGAACATGAGTGACTCTGGTCTGTACAATGATAATATAATTGGCCTTGAGGGACCCAGTCCATAATGGTTCCAAATTTATTGTTTGGTAATATCACCGCAGTATTAGCCACACATTCTTCCCAAACTAAGACTTCTATGTCTTTGGATTATTTGGGAATTTCCTTGGGGCAAGGTTTACCCTTAGGCCTAAATTTTAATGATCTTTGATAAGAAGAGTCCTGTAAATTATTTATTTGTGACCCGAGTGACATTCCACTTACCATGTGATAAGTAAATCTACTGATGGCACTGACTGTAGGTACTGGCAAATAGGAGGATAATGATACCCAGTGGAAATATTTATCATCTTCTTTTTTAGGTTGGGCAGGGCAATGGTCATCTGTGGGTCCTGATACCAATGCAGTATTATTAAATATACTTCAATAGGATTATCCATCCAAGTGACTGCCCAAATTAAGGGCAGGAAAGGCACATAGGCCCAGTAAGTATAATTAATTGAAGCTGCCCCTGCAGACGTGGGGAGACTTAATACATTTAATACAATCATCAAAGCTACAAGCAGCATATTCTCTGGAGTTCATGTTACCCTTGTTTACTTCAGGCTCTTTTCAGCTAAGTGTCAGCTTTTTAACTGGGCTGAAGTCAGTGGCTCCACTTCCTTCGTGGATTGCAACTTCTTTTGTAAGTTGTAGGTACCTAAACTGGAAACTGATTTTTCTCCTGGTGAAAAACAAGCCTCTCCCCCACGTTATCAACTTCCCTGTTTCCCATGTTTTATTTTTGTTGTTTTTCCACCAAATCAGTTTTATTTCATGTGCACTGCTTTTTTCTACCACTAAAATGTTGTTCTGCAGAAATAGTGGTCTTATTCCTATAAACGTTTAAAATTTAAAGTTTAGGGTTCTAGATTAAGTTGTATCTGGGGAGTGTAATACTCCTTACTGTCTTTTTCCTATTTTGTTTCACCAATTGAGCTTTGAGTGTTCTATTAGTTCTTTCAATTATGGCCTGTCCTTATGAATTACAAGGGATTCCTGTTGTATGTGTAATTTTTCACTGATTTTAGCATTTTTGAAATGATTTATTACAGTATCCTGGCCCATTATCTGTTTTATTTATTTATTTTTATGTTTGCAACTCCTGTGACAGCAAAACAAGATAATAAGTGTCTTTTAATATGGGAAGTACTTTCTCCTGTTTGGCAGGTTGCCCATATGAAATGCAAACAATTATTAACTGTCACATGGACAAATGACAATTTTCCATATGAATGTACATGTGTGACATCCATTTGCCCTAACACATTAGGACATAGACCTCTGGGATTAAATCCTGTCCCCAGAGTGGGCAGGTGTAGAATCTGACACTGGGTGCAATGTTGTACAGTATTTTTTGCCGGTTTCCATGTGATATGAAATTTATTTTTTAATCCTGTTGCGTTTACATGAGTCAAGGCATGAAATTCTTGAGCTTCCATGAATGCAGATGATACTTGTAAGTCGGCTTGTTACTTGCCTTAGTTAAAGGCCCTGGTAAATTAGTATGTGCTTGAATATGTGTAATATAAAATGGGAAATATTCTTTTCTCACACTCTGTTGTAACAAATTAAACAGCTGGTTTAACTGATCATCCATATTATATTTTATTAGGGCTGTCTCAACATCCTTTGTAGCCTGTACTACATATGCAGAATCTGATACAATGTTAATAGGTTGATTAAAATCTTGTAACACTGAAATGACAGCAATCAACTCTGCTGTTGGAACTGAGTGATATTGAGTTTCAATGACTCATTCTTTTGGACTGGCATAAGCTACTTTTCCATTGTTGGAACCATCAGTAAACACCTTCAGAGCATTTTCTAAAGGTTTATGTGTGGTAACTTTAAGTAAAATCCAAGTAGTCAATTTTAAAAGCTGGAAGATTTCTGTTTTTGGATAATGACTATGAATAATTTCTACAAAATCAGCAATACAAATCTGCCATTCAGCAGAATTGATAAAGGCTTATTTAACCTGTTCCTTGTTTAAAAGAACAATGGTTTTATCTGAGTCACTTCCACACAAGTTTACTATTTATAATCTTGCCTGACCGATTAATGTAGCCATTTGATCTAAGTAGAATGTAAAAATCTTTATTGTACTGTAAGGAAGGAATGACCATTCCACAAGATCTGTATTTTGAACAATAATGCCTGTTGGAGAATGTACAGTAGCAAAAATCAAAAGTTGGAGTGAGACTAAGTCATCTATTTTATTTACTTGTGATGATCGAAATTTTTCTTCAACTAATTCAATTTTTTATATATATTTTAAATTCTAGGGTACATGTGAACAAGGTGCAGGTTTGTTACATACGTATACATATGCCATGTTGTTGTGCTGCACCCATTAACTCGTCATTTACATTAGGTATATCTCCTAATGCTATCGCTCCCCCTTCTCCCCACCACAGGACAGGTTCTGGTGTGTGATGTTCCCCTTCCTGTGTCCAAGTGTTATCATTGTTCAATTTCCACCTATGAGTGAGAACATGTGGTGTTTTTTGTTCTTGTGATAGTTTGCTGAGAGTGATGGTTTCCAGCTTCATCCATGTCCCTACAAAGGACATGAACTCATCCTTTTTTATGGCTGCATAGTATTCCACGGTGTATATGTGCCATATTTTCTTAATCCAGTCTATGATTAATGGATATTTCGGTAGTTTCCAAGTCTTTGTTATTGTGAATAGAGCCACAGTAGACATATATGCGTATGTGTCTTTCTAGCAGTGTGATTTATAATCCTTTGGGTATATACCCAGTAATGTGTTTGCTGGTTCCAATGCTATTTCTAGTTGTAGGTCCCTATAGATCCTTGAGGAATTGCCATACTCTCTTCCACAATGTTGAACCAGTTTATGGTCCCACCAAGAGCATGCAAGTGTTCGTATTTCTCCACATCATCTCCAGCACCTGTTGTTTCCTGACATTTTAATGATCGCCATTTTAAATGGAGTTAATGTTCTTTTACTATCCAAGTCTGAATCCTCTCTCAAGATAGAGAACAAATTTAACACGGCATAAGTAGGGATGCCTAGAATTGGCCTAATCCAATTAATATCTCCTAGCAATTTTTGAAAGTCATTTATGGTTCTTGATATGTCTTTTCTTATATCTATTTTTTGTGGTTTGATTTTTCTTTCCTCTACCTGCATTCCGAAATAATGAAAAGGAGTAGAGGTCTGAATCTTATCAGGTACTATTGTCAGTCTTGCATTTGCAACCTTTGTCTGCAGAAATGTGTGATGGTCAATTAATTTGTCTCTCGTTTCTGCAGCACACAAATATCATCAACATGATGAATGATATAACAGACTAAAAACTTGTCTCTAACTGGTTGAATAACTTGTGTTACTTTTGTCTGACAAATAGTTGGACTATTAAGCAATTCATAATAAGTGGCAACACTTTCCACTGAAATCTGGTGACTGATTCTTTATCATTTATGGCTGGTAGAGTAAAAGCAAATTTTTAAAACCCTGCTTTGTCAGAGGAATGGTAAAAAAATCAATCCTTTAGATCAATTTTAATTAAAGACCAATTTTAGGGGATCATGGCTGGAGAGGGCAGCCAAGATTGGAGAGGCCCCATAAGTTGAGTTACTGCAATAAAGGCTTTTAAGTCAGTTAGCATGAGCCATCGGCTCAATTCTTTCTGAATTGCAAACACTGGAGAATTGTAAGGAGAGAAAGTGGGTGAAACATGTCTCTTTTTAAAATAGTTTTTTTTAAAACTATTTTATGTAGCGCCCCCAAATTTTCCTTAGGGAGTGGCCACTGTTTGTCCCAGACAGGATGCTGCATGGTGAGTCTGAATTGCTTCTTCACTGTCCTCAACTGTAGATTGGGCAACAATTGGCACCAGGATATATTACTTCCTGTAATTGATTGCAGTCAACATTTTGTGTTGAACGAACCATTACAGAATCTGTTATATATTTCCAATATGAACTTTCTGTGCCTTTCTGGGATTCTGTCACTGCATCTTCTTCACAATGTATTACACAGCTTTTAGGGGCATGAGAAACCGAGACCCTATATTTTTCTATTTGAAACAGTTTTAAAGTTGCTTTAAAAATGCCCCAATCATTCTATATTGTAACTGGGATGATTTTACCTTCCCAATTTGCTTGTTTTAATTCTTTGGCAATTTTTTCCCAATCTTTTAGATCTAAAGTTCCCTGTTCTGGAAACCATGGACAGAATTGTTCTATCATTTGAAATAGCGTAATTAGATTTTCTGTAGAAGCTTTAACTCCCCCTCTTCTTAAGAGAATTTTAATGAAGCTGAGAAAAGAGGTATATTTACTATCAGTTCGCCCCCATCGTTACGCTGGGTTCCTCCGAGCACACAAGCTTAATGCAAGGTTTCCCGTGGATCTCTCATCACCTGTCCTCAATGCTCATGTTCTTAATGTACCTTCACCCTAGAGAAAGGCACTCACGTTGGGCAGCAGATGAAGGAAGCCAGCCCCTCCACACCTGTGGGTATTTCTCATCAGGTCACATGAGAGACAAAGAAAACAAATAAGACACAGAGACAAAGTATAGAGAAAGAAAATTGGGCCCAGGGGACCAGGGCTCATCATACAGAGGACCTGCACCGGCACTGGTCTCCAAGTTCCCTCGGTTTTCATTGATTATTATTTTTACTATCTAAGCAAGAAGAATGCAGTGAAGAGCACAGTGAAAAATAGGGAGATCAGGAAGAAAACGTGATCAAAAGAATCTCTGTCATAATTAAATTCAAGGGAAGGTACTATGCCTGGATGTGCATGTAGGCTAGATTTATATTTCTCTCTGCCCAAGCATCTCAGTGGACTAAAGAAAAACAAAACAGCATTGCTGCCAACATGTCTTGCCTCCCACCATAGGGCGGTTTTTCTCCTGTCTCAGAACTGAATAAATGTACAATCGAATTTTATACCAAGACATTCTATTCCCAGGGGCAGGCAGGAGACAGTGGCCTTCCTGTGTATCAACTGCAAGAGGCTTTCCTCTTTTATTAATCCACCTCAGCACAGACCATTCACGCATGTCGGACTGGGGGATGGTCAGGTCTTTCCCATCCCACGAAGTCATATTTCAGACTATTACATGGGGAGAAACTTTGGCTAATACCCGGCTTTCAAACGCAGAGGTACCTGTGGCTTTCTGCAGTGCACTGTGCCCTTGGTTTACTGAGACTAGAGAAAGGCAATGATTTTTACCAAGCATACTGCTCACAAACAGTTTCTAACAAGGCACATCCTGCACAGCTCTAGAACCCTTAAATCTTGAATCCATACAACACATGTTTTTCTGAGCTCAAGGTTGGTGCAAAGAGGTTGAGGCAAAATTTCAGATTAACAGTTACTTAGAGCAAAGCAATTGCTCAGGGTAGAGGTCAAAATGCAATTTCTTATGTGTTCCCTTTCTACATAGACACAGCAACTATCTGATCTCTATTTCTTTCCCTATATCCTTCTGGTTTTTCTCCTGGGATATTTGCTTTTACACTTTTTACCTCAATGAACTCCCAAATGTCCATTCGCAGAATAGATAAAAACAGTGTTTCTAAACTGTTGAATCCAAAGAAATGTTTAGCTCTGTGAGATGAATGAAAACATCACAAATAAGTTCCCCAGACAGTTTCTTTCTTGTTTTAATCTGCAGATGTTTCCTTTGTCATCACAGGCCTCAATGTGCTCCAAAATATTCCTTTGCAGATTCTACAAATACAATGTTTCCAAACTGGTGAATGAAAAGAAAGGCTTAATTCTGTGAGATGAATGCAAACATCACAAAGCAGTTTCCCAAATAGATTCGTTCTAATTTTTAATGTTGGATATTTGCTTTATCAACATAGGCCTCAGTGAACTTCCAAATGTCCATTCTCAGAATGGGCAAACACAGTGTTGCCAAACTGATGAATTCAAAGAACTGTTTAACACTGTGTGAAGAATGCACACACAACAGAGTAGTTTATCAGACAGTTTTTTTCTACTTTTATGTGAAGGTGTTTCCTTTTTCACTACAGGTCTCTATGCACTCCCAAACATCCCTTCACAGATTCTACAAAAACACTGTTTTCAAACTGATGAATGAAGAGAATGTTTTAACTCTGCGAGATGAATGCACATATCACAGAGCAGTTTCTCAGATACGTTCTTTCCAGCTTTTATAATTAGGAAAACAGTGTTTTCAAACTGCCAAATGAAAAGAAAGGTTTAACTCTGTGAGATAAATGTAAACCTCACAAAGAGGTTTTTCAGAGAGCTTCCTTCTAGGTTTTGTCCTGGGGTATTCTCTTTTTTGCCATTGTACTATATGAGCTCTCAAATGTCCTTTCACAGAATGTACAAAAACAGTGTTTCCAAACTGCTGAATCCAAAGAAAGGTTTATCTCTGTGAGATGAATGCAGAAATCACAAAGCAGTTTTGTAAAAAGCTTCCTTTTAGTTTTTATTTGAATATATTTCCTTTTTCACCAGAGGCCTCAATGCATTCCCAAATATTCTTAACAGATTCTAAAAAAACAGTGTTTCTAAACTGTTGAATTAAAAAGAAAGGTTTAACTTTGTGAGATGAATGCACACATCTCACAGTAGTTTCTCATATAGCTAACTTCTAGTTTTTATCCTTGGATATTCCCTTTTTCACCATCGGCCACAGGGAGCTCCAAAATGACCTTTTACAAAACGGACAAAAACTGTGTTTCCTAACTGCTGAATCCAAAGAAAGTTTTAACTCTGTGAGATGAATGCACACATCACAAAGAAATTTCTCACAAAGCTTCTTTCTTGTTTTAATCTGAAGATGTTTCCTTTTTCACTATAAGCCTCCATGTGCTCCAAAATATCCCTTCACAGTTACAACAAAAACAGTGTTTTCAAACAGCTGAATGAAAAGAAAGGTTCAAGTCTGTGAGACAAACGTACACATCAAAAAGTGGTTTTCCAGATAGTTTCCTTCTAGTTTTTATACTGAGATATTAGTTTTTTCACCACTGGCCTCAATGAGTTCTCAAATGTCCACTTGCAGAATGGACAAAAACAGTGTTTCCAAACTGTTGAACCCAAATAAAATTTTAATTCTGTGAGATGTATGAACACATCAGAAAGTGGTTTCTCAGATAGCTTCCTTCTGGTTGTCATCATGGGATATTATCTTTTCCACCATTGACCTCAATGAGCTCCAAGTTGTCCACTCATAGAATTGACAAAAACAGTGCTTACAATCAACTGAATCCAAATAAAAATTTAACTCTGTGAGAAGAATGAACGCCTCAGAAGGCAATTTCTCAGAAAGCTTCTTATGTATTTTTATTTGAAGATGATTCCTTTTCAAGTGTAGGCCTCAATGCTCTCCCAATTATCCCTTTGCAGATTCTACAAAACCAGTGTTTCTGAAGAGGTGAATGAAAAGAATGATCTAACACTATGAAATGAAAGCAAACGTCACAAAGTGGCTTCTCAGATAGCTTTCTTGTAGTTTTATCCTGGAATATTTGATTTTTAAACATTGGTTTCAATGAGCTCACAAATATCCATTTGCAGAATGGACAAAAACACAGTTTCCAAAGTGCTGAATCCAAAGAATGATCTAACTCTGGGAGATGAATGCATATAAAACAGGGCAGTTTCTCAAAATTCATCTTTCTAGTTTTTATCTGAAGATATGTCCTTTTTTTACCATAGTCTTCAAAGAGCTCCCAAATATCCCTTTGCAGATTCTAGAAAAACAGTGTTTCCAAACTGCTGAATAAAAAGAAATGTTTAATTCTATGAGATGAATGCACATATCACACATTGTTTCTCAGATAGCTTCCTTATGGATTTAATCCTGGGATATTCTCTTTTTCGACATTAACTTCAGTGAGCTCCCAAACGTCCATTCACAGAATGGACCAAAACAGTGTTTCCAAACTGCTGAATCCAAGAAAAGGTTTTACTACTTGAGATAAATTCACACCTAACTAAGCAGTTTCTCAGATAGATTCCTTCTAGTTTTATCCTGGTATTTTTGCTTTTTTGCTATTGACTTCAATGGGCTCCCAAATGTCCATTATCAGAATTTACAAAAACAGTAGTTACAAGCTGCTGAATAGAAAGAAAAGTTTAGCTCTGAGAGATGAATGCACTCATCACAAAGTAATTCCTCAGAAAGTTTCTTTCTACTTTTTATTTGATGATATTTCCTATTTCACCATAGACCTCAATGACTTCCCAAATATCCCTTCATGGACTCTACAAAAAAGAGTATTTCCAAACTGCTGAATGAAAAGAAAGTTTTAACTGTTTGATATGACTACAAAAATTCAAAGCGTTTTCTCAGATAGCTTCCTTCTAGTTTTATCCTGAGATACTTGCTTTTGCAATGTTGGTCACAATGAACTCCCAAATGTTCATTCACAGAATGGACAAAATCATTGTTTCCAAACTGCTGATCAAAAGAAAGATTTAACTCTGTGAGATAAATGCACGCATCACAAAGAAGTTTCTCATATAGCTTCCTTCTAGTTTTTACCATTGGCCTCAGTGAGTTCCCGAATGTCCATTCACCGAATGGACAAAAACATTGTTTGCCAGCGACTGATTACAAAGACATGTTTAACTCTGTGATATGAATGCAAACGTCACAAAGGAGTTTCTCAGAAAGCTTCTTTCTACTTTTTATGTGAAGGTGTTTCCTTTTTCACAATAGGCCTCAATGTGCTGCCATATATCCCTTTGCAGATTCTACAAAAATAGTGTTTCCAAAATGCTGAATGGAGAGAAAGGTGTAACTTTGTGAAGTGAATGCACACATCACAAATGGTGTCACAGATAGCTTCTTTCTAGCTTATATGCTGGAACATTCCCTTTTCTGCCATTGACCTCAATGAGCTCCCAAATATCCATTTACAGAATGGACAAAAATAGTGATCACAAAAATGCCAAATCCAGATAAAGGTTTAAATCTGTGACAGGAATGCACATACCACAAAGCAGTTTCTCAGAAAGCTTCTTTCTTTTTTTTTATCTGAAGATGTTTCCTTTTCCATCATAGGCCTCAATGGGCACCCAAATGTCCATTAGCAGAATTTACAAAAACAGAGGTTACAAGCTGCTGAATAAAAAGAAATTTCTAAGTCTGTGAGATGAAAGCACTCATCACAATAAATATCCCTTCACAGATTCTACAAAACAGTCTTTCCACACTGTTGATGAAACGAAAGGTTTAACTCTGTGAGATGAATACACGCATCAAAAAGTGGTTTCTCAGGTAGCTTACTTCTATTTTTATCCTGGAATATTCAGTTTTTCACCACTGGCATCAAAGAACTTCCAAATGTCCACTGGCAGAATGGACAAAAACAGTGTTTCCAGATTGCTGAATTCAAAAAAGTTTCAACTTTGTGAGTTGAATGCCCACATCACAAAGCAATTTCTCAGAAAGCTTCTTTCCAGCTTTTATTTGAAAATCTTTCCTTTTTCACCAGAGGCCTCAATGCCTTCCCAAATATCCCTATCAGATTCTACAAAAACAGTGTTTCCATATTGCTGAATTAAAAGAAAGATTTAACTCTGTGAGATGTACTCACACATCACAGAGTGGTTTCTCAGATAGTTTCCTTCTACTTTTTATCCTGGGATATTCACTTTTTCACCATTGCCCTCAATGAGTTCCAAATGTCCACTCAGAGAATGGACAAAAACACGTTTTCCAAACTGCTGAATCCAAGGAAAGGTTTAACTCTGTGAGATGAATGCCCACACAACAAAGCAGTTTTACAGAAAGCTTCTTGCTGCTTTGTAACTGAAGACGTTTCCTTTTTCACTATAGGCCTCAAAGCACTCCCAAATATCCATTCTCAGATTCTACAAATACAGTGTTACCAAACTGTTGAATGAAAAGAAAGGTTTAACTCTGAGATGAATGCACACATCACAAAGTGCTTTCTCAGATAGTTTCCTTCTGGTTCTTATCGTGCAATAGTCACATTTTTGCCTTTAGCCTTAATTAGCTCCCAAATGTTGACTAACAGAATGGACACAAACAGTGTTTCCAAATGCTGAATCTAAAGAAAAGTTTAACTCTGTGACATGAATGGACACATCACAAAACAGTTTCTAAGATAGCTTCTTTCTAGTATTTATCTGAAGGTATTTCGTTTCTCACCGTAGGCCCCAGTACACTCCAAAATGTCACTTTGCAAGTCCTACAAAAACAGTGTATCCAAATTGCTGAATAAAAATAAAGGTTTAACTCTGAGAGATAAATCCACACATTACAAAGAAGTTTCTCTGATATTTTCTTTCTAGTTTTTATTCTGGGATTTTTGCATATTTGTCATTCGCCTCAATGAGCTCTCAGACGTTCCTTGCAGAATGGACAAAAACAGTATTTCCAACTTGCTGAATCCAAGGAATGGTTTCACTCAGTGAGATGAATGCATAATTCACAAATCAGTTTCTTAGAAAGCTTCTTTCAAATTTTTATCTGAAGATGTTTCCTTTTTCACCATAGTCCTCAATGCACTCCAAAACATCCCAACAGAGATTCTACAAAAAGAGTGTTTCCAAACTGCTGAATGAAAAGAAGGTTTTAACTCGGTGAGATGAATGCAGGCATCACAAAGTGGTTTCTCAGAGGCTTCTTTCTGGTTTTTATTCTGGGATATTCACTTTTTCACCATTGGCCTCAATCAGCTCCCCAATGTCAATTCGCAGAATGGACAAAAACAATGTTTCCAAACTGCTGAATCTAAAGAAAGATTTAACTCTGTGAGATGAATGAACACAACACAAATAGGTTTCTCAGACAGGTTTCATCTGGTTTTTATCCTGGGCTCAACACTTTTTCGCCATTGTCCTCAATGAGCTAGCAAACATCCATTCCCAGAATGGGCAAAAACAGTGCTTCCAACTGCTGAACAAAAAGAAAGGTTTAACTGTGTGAGGTAAACTCACACCTCACAAAGAAGTTTCTCAGAATGGTTCTTTCTTGTTTTTATATGAAGATGTTTCCTTTTTCACCATAGTGCTCAATACACTCCCAAATATCCCTCACAGATTCTACAAAAACAGTGTTTTCATACTGCTCAATTAAAAGAAAGTCTTAACTCTGCAAGATATATGCACACATCACAAAACAGTTTCTCAGAAAGCTTCCTTCTAGTTTTTAACCTAGGATACTAGCTTTTTCACCAATGACCCCAATGAACTCCCAAATTTCCATTTGCAGAATGGACAAAAACAGTGTTTCCAAACTGCTGAATCCAAAGAAAGGTTTAAATCTGTGAGACGAATGCACACATCAGAAATCATTTTCTCAGAAAACTTCTTTCTAGTTTTTATTTCATGATGTTTCCTTTCTCACCATAGGCCTCAATATGCTAAGAAACATCTCTTTGCAGATTATACAAAAACAGTGTTTCCAAACTGCTGAATGAAAATAAAGATTTAACTCAGCCCCCAAATGACCATTCACAGAATGAAAAAATAGTGTTTCCCAACTGCTGAATGCGAAGAAAGTTTTAGCTCGGTGAGATAAATGCACACATCACAAAGCAGTTTCTCAAAAAGTTCCTTTCTACTTTTTTTGTGAAGATGTTTCATTTTTCACCATAGACCTCAATGTGTTCCCAAATATCCCTTCACAGATTCTACAAAAGCAGTGTTTCCAAACTGTTGAATGAAAAGAAAGGTTTAAGTGTGCAAGATGAATGAGCACATCACAGAGCGGTTTCAGAGATAACTTCCTTCTAGTTTTTATCCTGGGATATTCGCTGTTTCACCATTGGCCTCAGTGAACTCCCAAATGTCCATTCGCACAATGGACAAAAACAGTGTTTCCAAACTGCTGAATAAAATGAAATGTTTAACTCTGTGAGGCAAACGCACACATCACAAAGCAATTTCTCAGAAAGCTTCTTGTTTTTATCTGATGATGTTTCCTTTTTCACCATAGTCTTCAATGCTCTCCCAAGTATCCTTCACATATACAAAACAACAGTGTTTTTTTCTTGTATATTTGTTTGAGTTCTTTGTAGATTCTGGATATTAGCCCTTTGTCAGATGAGTAGATTGGAAAATTTTTCTCCCATTCTGTAGGTCGCCTGTTCACTCTGATGGTAGTTTCTTTTGCTGTGCAGAAGCTCTTTAGTTTAATTAGATCCCATTTGTCAATTTTGGCTTTTG
>NW_012119822.1:315721-335759 GCF_000951035.1 Colobus angolensis palliatus | reverse complement strand
TGGGAGGCCGAGACGGGCGGATCACGAGGTCAGGAGATTGAGACCATCCTGGCTAACATGGTGAAACCCCATCTCTACTAAAAAAATACAAAAAAACTAGCTGGGCATGGTGGTGGGCACCTGTAGTCCAAGCTACTCAGGAGGCTGAGGCAGGAGAATGGTGGGAACTTGGGAGGAAGAGCTTGCAGTGAGCTGAAATCCTGCCACTGCACTCCAGCCCGTGCGACAGAGCAAGACTCCGTCTCAAAAAAAAAAAAAAGAAAAAGAAAAGTAAGTTATAACTCTGTGAGATTATAGCGCATATCACAAAGCATTATCTCGGATAGCTTCCTTCAAGATTTTATCCTTGGGTATTCTCTTTTCCCTGTTGGCCTAAATGAGCTCCCAAATGTTCATTCGCAGAATGGAAAATACAAAAACAAAAACAAACAAACAAACGAACATAAAACAGTGTTTCTAAAGTGCTAAATCCAAAGAGAGGTTTAACCCTGTGAAATGAATGAACACATCAGAAAGCCGTTTCTCAGAAAGTTTCTTTCTTGTTTTCACCTGAAGATGTTTCCTTTATCACCTTAGGCCTCAATGTGCTCCCAAAATTCTTTTCACAGTTTCTACAGAACAGTTTTTCCAAAGTGGGAAATGAAAAGTAAGTTATAACTCTGTGAGATTATTGCACATATCACAAAGTGTTATCTCAGATAGCTTCCTTCAAGCTTTTATCCTGGGACAATCTATTTTGCACCATTGTTCTCAATGAGCTCCCAAAGGTCCATTAGCAGAATGGACAAAAACAGTGTTTCCAAACTGTTTAATCCAAATAAATGTTTAACTTTGTGAGATGAATGCACACATCACAAAGCAGTTTCTCAGAAAGCTTCTTTCTAGTTTTCATTTGAAGTTATTTCCTTCTTCAACATAGGGCTCAGTGGGTTCCAAAATATCGCCTTGCAGATCCCACAAAAACAGTGTTTCTACAATGCTGAATGAAAAGAAAGTTTTAACACTGTGAAATGAATTCTCACATCACAAAGCAGTTTCTCAGATAGCTTCCTTCTATTTTTATCCTGGGATATTCTCTTTTGCACTATTGGTCTAATTCAGCTCCCAAAAGTCCTTTCAATGAATGGACAAAAGCAGTGATTCCAAACTGTCAATGCAAAGAAAGATTTAACAATGTGAGATGAATGCACACATCACACAGTTTCTCAAATGGCTTCCTTCTATTTTTAATCCTGGGATATTCACTTTTTTGTCATTGACTTCGGATATATTTCAAACGTCCATTCACAAAATGAACAAAAACAATTTTTCCAAACTGCTGAATCCAAAGAAACATTTAATTCTTTAAGGTGAAAACACACATCACAAAGTGATTTCTGAGATACCTTCCTTCTAGTTTTTAACGTGGTATATTCGCTTCTTGGTCATTGGCCTTAAAGAGCTCCCAAATGTCCATTCACAGAATGGACAAAAACAGTGTCTCCAAACTGCTGATTCTAAAGATATCTTTAACTGTGGGAGATGAATGCACATATCACAAAGCAGTGTCCCAGATAGATTTCTTCTAGTTTTATCCTGGGATATTCAGTTTTTTTTTCCTTTGCCTCAATGAGTTCTCAAATGTACACTCGTACAATGGACAAAAACAATGTTTCCAAAGTGCAGAATCCAAGCAAAGTTTTCACTCTGTGAGATGAAGGCACACATCACAAAGCAGTGTCTCAGAAAGCTTCTTTCTAGTTGTTATCTGAAGATATTTCCTTTTTCACCATAGGCTTCAAAGCACTCCCAAATATCCTTTCACAGATTCTACAAAAAGGGTGTTTCCAAACTGCTGAATGAAAAGACATATTACATCTGTGAGATGAATTCAAACATCACAAGGCAGTTTCTTAGATACATTCCTCCAAGTTTCATCCAGGAATATTTGCTTTCTCACCATTGAGATCAATTAGATCCCAAATGTCCATTTGCAAAATGGACACAGACAATGTTTCCAAACTGAATCCAAAGAAATTTTTAACTCTATGAGGTGAATGCACACATCACAAAGCTGTTTCTTAGAAAGCTTCTTTCTACTTTTTATTGGAAGTTGTTTGCTTTTTCACCATAGGCCTCAATATGCTCTGAAATATCCCTTCACAGATTCTACAAAAACATTGTTTATAGAATGCTGAATGAAAAGAAAGTTTCAAATCTGTGAGATGAATGCCACACATCACAAAGCGATTTCTCAGATAGATTCCTTCTAGTTTTCATCCTGGGATATTCACTTTTTCACCATTGGCCTCAAAGAGATCCAAAATGTCCATTTGCATGATGGAGGAAAACATTGTTTCCAAACTGATGAATCCAGGGAAAGATTACACTCTGTGAGATGAATGGACACATCACAAAGGAGTTTCTCAGAGAGATTCTTTCTAGTTTTTATCTGAAAATGTTTCCTTTTTTCACCATAGGTCTCAAAGTGCTGCAAATATCCCTTTGAAGATTCTACAAAAGCAGTGTTTCTAAACTGCTGAATGAAAGAAAGTTTTTCCTCTGCCAGGTGAATGCACATAATGCAAAGCGGTTTCTCAGAGAGCTTCCTTCTAGTTTTTATACTGGGATATTCACGTTTTCACCATTTTCCTCAGTTATCTCCCAAATGTCCATTTGCAGAGTGGACCAAAACAGTGTTTCCAAACTGATGAATGCAAGGAAAGTTTTAACTCTGTGAGATGAATGTCCACATCACAAAGCAGTTTCTCAGAAAGCTTCTTTCTGTTTTCATATGAAGAGGTTTCCTTTTTTACCAGAGGCCTCATGTGTTCCCAAGTATCACCTCACATATTCTTCAAAAACAGTGTCTCCAAACTGCTAAATGAAGAGAAAAGTTTATCTCTGTGAGATGAAGGCAAACATTAAAAATCAGTTCCTTAGATAGCTTTCTTCTATAGTTAAAAAAATTAGCTCTGTGTGATGAATGCACACATGACAAAGCAGTCTCTAAGAAGGCTTCTTTCTACTTTTTATCTGAATATGTTGCCTTTTTCACCAGAGGCCTCAATACACTCACAAGTATCCCTTCCCGACTGTACAAAAACTGAATTTATAAACTGCTGAAAGAAAAGTAAAGTTTAACTGTGAGATAAAAGCACACATCACAAAACGGTCTCTAGATAGCTTCCTTGTAGCTTTTATCCTGGGATTCTTACTTTTTTGCCTTTAGCTTCAATGAGCTCCAAAATGTCCTTTTGAAGAATGGAAGAAAACAGTGTTTCCCAACTGCTGAATTCAAAGAAAGTTTTGATGCTGTGAGATCAATGCACACATCACAAAAAAGTTTCTCAGAAATCTTCTTTCTAACTTTTATCTTAAGATGTTTCCTTCTTAACCCTAAACCTCAATGAGCTCCCAAATATCCATTTGTAGATTCTACAGAAACTGTTTCCACACTGCTGTAAAAAAGAAAGGTGTAACTCTGAGAGATGAATGTACACATCTCAAAGCGATTTCTCAAATAGCTTCCTTCTAGTATTTATCCTGGGATGCCAATGTTTTTTTTTGTGCCAAAGGCTTCAATGAGCTCACAAATATCCCTTCCCAGATTCTACAAAAATAGTGTTTCCAAACTGCTGATTCCAAAGAAATGATTAACTCTGTGAGATGATAGCACACTTGACAAAGTGATTTCTCAGAAAGCTTTGAGCCCTGTTGCAGAAAAGAGAATACCCTGGGATAAAAATTAGAAGAAATCTATATGAGAAACCACTTTGTGATGTGTGCATTAATATTGCAGACTTATACCTTTCTTTTCATTCAGCAGTTTGGAAACACTGTTTGTAGAATCTGTGAAGGGATATTTGGGAGTGCATTGAGGCATATGGTGAAAAAGGAAACATCTTCAGATGAAAAAGGCAAAGAAGCTTTCTGAGAAACAGCTTTGTGATGTGTGAATTAATCTCACAGAATTAAAACTTTCTTTGGATTTGGCAGTTTGGAAACACTGTTTTTGTCCATTCTCCATATGGATTTTTGTGAGCTCATTGAGGCCAATGGTGAAAAAGTGAAGATCCCAGGATAAAAACTATAAGAAAGCTCTCTGAGAAACCACTTTGCGTTATGTGCATTCACCTGGTGGAGGAAAAACTTTCCTTTCATTCAGCAGTTTGGAAACACTGTTTTTGTAGTATCTGCAAAGAGATATTTAGGAGTGCATTGAGGCCTATGGTTAAAAACGAATCATCCTCAGATAAAAATAAGAAGGAACATTTCTGGAAAACTGCTTTGTGATGCGTGCATTCCTCTCACAGATTTAAAGTTTACTTTGGATTCAGAAGTTGGGAAACACTGTATTTTTTGGGTTTTTTTTTGTTTTTTGGTTTTTTTCAATTCTGAAGATGGACATTTGGGAGCTCACTGACGCCAATTGTGAAAAAGGGAATAACCCAGGAAAATAAGTAGAAGGAATCTATCTGAGAAACCACTTTATCATGTGTGAATTCACTTCACAGAGTTAAATCTGTCTCTTCATTCAGCAGTTTGGAAACTGTTTTTGTAGAAATTATGAAGGGATATTTAGGAATGCATTGAGACCTAGGGTAAAAAAGGAAATATCTTCAAATTAAAACTAGAAAGAATCTTTATGAGAAACTGCTTTGTGATGTGTGCATTCATCTCATAGAATCGAACCTTTATTTTGACACAGCAGTTTGGAACCATTGTTTTTGTCCATTCTGCTAATGGCCATTTGGGAGCTCGTTGAGGCCAATGGTGAAAAAGCAAATATCCCAGGATAGAAACTAGAAGGAAGCTATCTGAGAAACCGCTTTGTTATATGTGCATTCATCTCTCAGAGTTTAGCTTTTCTTTTCATTCAGCAGTTTGGAAACACTGTTTTTGTAAAATCTGTGAGGGGATATTTGGGAGCACTTTCAGGCCTATGGTGAAAAAGGAAGCACGTTCACATAAAAAGTATAAAGAAGTTTCTGAGGAACTGCTTTTTGTTGTGTTCATTCACCTCACAGAGTTAAAACTTTCTTTGGATTCAGCAGTTTGGAAACTGTGTTTTTGTTCATTCTGTGAATGTATATTTAGGAGCTCATTGAGGTGAATGGCGAAAAAGAAAATATCCCAGGATAAAAACTAGAAGGAAGCTACCTGAGAAACCATTTTGTGATGTGTGCATTCATCTTGCAGATTTAAACCTTTCTTTTCATTCAGCAGGTTAGAAACACTGTTTTTGTACAACCTGCAAAGTGATATGTGTGAGTGCATGGAGGCATATGGTGAAAAAGGAATCATGCTAAGAAAAAAAGTAGAAAGAAGCTTTCTGATAAACTGCTTTATGATTTGTCCATTCATCTCACAGAGTTACACTTTTCTTTGGATTCAGCAATTTGGAAACACTCTTTATGATCATTCTGGGAATGGACCAGCCCTGATATTTCACAGATGTTCCTATCTATTTCCCTGAGTGTGGGCCGATCTGAGAAATAAAGGGAAAGAGTACAAAAGGGATAAATTTTAAAGCTGGGTTTCTGGGAAAGACATCACATGTCGACAGGTTCTGTGATGTCCCCTGAGCCATAAATCCAGCAAGTTTTTTTTTTTTTTTTACCAATTTTCAAACGGGAAGGAGTGCACAAATAGGGTGTGGGCCACAGAGATCACATGCTTCAAGGGTGACAAAAGATCATAAAGATTCCCTATATTAATAAATGGTGCTGGGAAAACTGGCCAGCCATATGTAGAAAACTGAAACAGGATCCCTTCCTTACACCTTATACAAATATAATTCAATATGGATTAAAGAGTTAAATATTATACCTAAAACCATGAAAACCACAGAAGAAAACCTAGGCAAACCATTCAGGACATAGGCAAGGGCAAGGACTTCGTGTCTAAACAACCTTTCTGAGAATCTACTTTTAAATGTGTGCATTCATCTCAGAGAGTTCAACCTTTCTTTGGATTCAGCAGTTTGGAAACTCTGTTTTTGGGAGCTTTTGAAGAACATGCAAAGTGATATTTGGTAGTACATTGAGGACTATTGTGAAAAAGGAAACATCTTCAGATTAAAATAGAAAGAAGCTTTCTGAGAAACTGCTTTGTAATGTGTTCATTCATCTCACAGAGTTAAACCTTTCTTTGGATACAGCAGTTTGGAAACACTGTTAATATCCAGTTTGCGAATGGACAATTGGGAGCTCTCTGAGGCCTATGACAAAAAAGGAAATATTCGATGATAAAAACTAGAAGGAAGTTATCTGAGAAACCACTTTGTGATGTCTGCATTTATCTCACCAAGATAAATATTTCTTTTCATTCAGCAGTCTGGAAAAACTGTTTTTGTACAATATGTGAAGGGATATTGAGAGTGCCTTGAGGCCTATGTTGAGAAAGGAAACACCTTCAGATAAAAACTAAATAGAAACTTTCTGAGACACTGTTTTGTGATGGGTTCATTCATCTCACAGTGTTAGACCTTTCTTTGGATTCAGCAGTTTGGAAACACTGTGTCCATTCTGTGAATAGACATTTAGGAGTCCATTGAGGCCAATTGCGAAAAACAGAATATGTCAGGATAAAATCAGAAGGAATCTGTCTGAGAAAACACTCTGTGCTGTGTGCATTCATCCCACAGATAAACCTTTCTTCTCATTCAGCATTTTGGAAACACTGTTTTTGTAGAACCTGCACAGTGATGTTTGAGACTACATTGAGGCCTATAATGATAAAGGAAACATGTTCATATAAAAAGTAGAAAGAAGTTTTCTAAGGAACTGTTTTTTGATGTGTGCATTCATCTCACAGGGTTAAGCCTATCTTTGGATTAAGCAGTTTGGAATCCATTTTTGGAAGCTCACTGAGGCCAAAGGCGAAAAAGGGAATATATCAGCATGAAAAGTAGAAGGAAGCTATCTGAGAAACCACTTTGTGATGTGTGCATTCATCTAGCAGAGTTAAAAATTTCTTCTCATTCCACAGTTTAGAAACGTTGGTTTTTTAGAATATGCGAAAGGATATTTGGGAGTGCGTTGAGGCCTATGATGAAAAAGGAAATGTCTTCAGATAATAACTAGAAAGAAGATTTCTGAGAACTTGCTTTGTGATGTGTGTCTTCATCTCACAGAGTTAAACCTTTCTTTGGATTCAGCAGTTTGTAAACTCCGTTACTGTTCGGTCTGTGAATGAGCATTTTGGAGCTCTTTGAGGCCAATGACGAAAATGCAAATATCCCAGGGAAAAACTAGAAGGAAACTATGTGAGAAACCACTTTGTGATGTGTGAATTCATCTCACAGGGACAAACATTTCTCTTCATTGAGCAGTTTGGTAACACCGTTTTTATACAATCTGAGAAGGGATATTGAGAGTACCTTGAGGTCTATGGTGAAAAAGGAAACATCTGCAGATAAAAACTAGAAAGAAGCTTTCTGAGACACTGCTTTGTGATGGGTATATTCATCTTACAGTGTTAAACCTTTCTTTGGATTCAGCAGTTTGGAAACACTGTTTATGTCCATTCAGTGCAGGGACACTTGTTAGTTCATTGAGGCTGATGGCTAAAAAGTGAACGTCCCAGGATATAAACTAGAAGGAAGCTATCTGAGAATCTGCTTTGTGATGTGTGCATTCATCTCGCAGAGATAAACATTTCTTTTCATTCAGCTGTTTGGAAACACCTTTTTTGTATAATCTGTGGAGGAATATTTGGTAACATTTTGATTTCTTTGGATTCAGCAGTTTGGAAGCAACGTTTTGGAGAATCTGTGAAGATATATTTGGGAGTGCCTTGAGGCCTATGGCGAAAAAGGAAACATCATCAGATAGAAACTAGGAAGAAGCTTTCTGAAACACTGTTTTGTGATGGGTTCATTCATCTCACAGTGTTAAACCTTCCCTTGGACTCAGCACTTGGAAAAACTGTTTATGTACATTCTCTGAAAGATATTAGGAGCTCATTGAGGCCAATGATGAAAAAGCAAATATCCTTGGATAAAAACTAGAAGGAAGCTATCTGAGAAAATGCTTTGTATTCTGTGCAATCATCTCACAGAGTTAAACCTTTCTTTTCATTCAAGATTGGAAACACTGTTTCTTTAGGATTGGTGAAGGGATATTTGGGAGCTCATTGAGGTCAATGGTGAAAAGGAAACATCTTCACACACAAAGTAGAAAATATCTTCCTGAGAAACTGCTTTGTGAGGTGGTGTACTTGCCTCAGAGAGTTAAACCTTTCTTTGGATTCAGCAGTTTGGAAACATTTTTGTCCATTCTGCGAATGTGTACAGTTCATGTGTGTACAATGATTTCACTGAGTTAAACATTTATTTTCATTCAGCAGTTTGGAAACACTGTTTTTGTCGAATCTTGGAAGGATATTGGGGAGCGCCTTTGTCTATGGTGAGAAAGAAAACATATTCACATAAAAATTAGAAAGAACTTTCTGAGGAACTACTTTGTGATGTCTATATTCATCTCACAGAGTTAAAACTTCCTTTGAATTCAGCACTTTGGAATCCCTGTTTTTGTCCATTCTGTCAATGGACATTTGGGAACTCACTGAGGAGAAAGGCAAAAAAGGGAAGATCTCAGGATAAAAATAGAAGGACCCTATCTGAGAAATGGCTTTGTGATGTGTGCATTCATCTCACAGTGATAAACATTTCTTTTCATTCAGCAGTTTAAAAACACTGTTTTTGTTTAATCTGTGAAGTGATATTTGGTAGTGCATTGAGGCCTATGGTGAAAGGGGAAACATCTTGAGATAAAAACTTGAAGCAAGCTTTCTGAGACATTGCTTTGTGATGTGTGCATTCATCTCACAGAGTTAAACCTTTTTTGGATTTAGCAGTTTGAAAACATTGGTTTTGTCCATTCTCTGAATGGACATTTGAGGGGTCATATAGGCCAATAGCAAAGAAGTGAATATCCTAGGATAAAAACTAGAAGGTAGCTATCTGAGAAACCACTTTGCAATGTGTGCATTCACCTGGCAGAGTTAAACCTTTCTCCTCATTCAAGAGTTTAAAAACACTGTTTTTGTGGAATCTGTGAAGAGAAATATTTGGGAGTGCATTATGGTCTATGGTAAAAAATGAAATATCTTCAGATAAAAACTAGAAAGAAGCTTTGTGAGAAACTACTTTCTGCTGTGTGCATTCATCTCAGAGTTAAAGCTTTCCTTTGATTCAAAAGTTTGGAAACACTGTTTTTGTCCATTCTGCAAATGGACATTTGGTAGCTTATTGCAGCCAATGCTGCAAAAGGGAATATCACACGATAAAAACTAGAAGGAAGCTATCTGAGAATCTGCTTTTTGATGTGTCCACTCATCTCACAGAGTTTAACCTTTCTGTCCATTCAGCAATTTGGAAACACTGTTATTCCAGAATCTTCGAATGGATATTTATGGGCACATTGATGCCTGTGGTGAAAAAGGAAACATCTTCAAATAAAAAACAGTAAGAAGCTCTCTGAGAAACTGCTTTGTGATGTGTACATGCATCTCATAGAGATAAAACTGGATTCAGCAGTTTAGAAACACAGTTTTTGTCCATTCTGCCAACGGACATTTGGGAGCTCACTGAGGAGAAAGGCAAAAAATGAAGATCCCAGGATAAAAATAGAAGGAACCTATCTGAGAAACTACTTTGTGATGTGTGCATTCATCTCACAGACTTAAACATTTCTTTTCATCCAGCAGTTTGGAAGCACTGTTGTTGAAGAATCTGTGAAGTGATATGTGGGAGCAGATTTTGGCCTATGGAGAATAAAGAAATATGTTCAAATAGAAACTAGAAAGAAGCTTTCTGATAAACCTCTTTGTGACGTGTGCATTAATCTCACGGACTTACAGCTTTCTTTGGATTCAGCAGTTTGAAAACACTGTTTTTGTTGATGCCATGAATGGAGATTTTGGAGATCAATGAGGCCAATGGTCAAAAAGTGAATATCCCAATATAAAAACTATAAGGAAGCTATTTGAGAAACCGGTTTGTAATGTGTGCATTTATCTCACAGAGTTAAACCTATCTTTTCATTCATCAGTTTAAAAACAATGTTTGTGTGGAATCTGTGAAAAGATATTTTGGACTGCTTTGAGGCCTATGGTGAAAAAAGAAATATTTTAGGTAAAAACCAGAAAGAAGTTTTCTGAGAAACTGCTTTGTGATGGGTACATTCATCTCACATATTTAAACCATTCTTCTCCTTCAGCAGTTTGAAAACACTGTTTTTGTAAAATCTTTGAAGGGGAATTTCTGAGCGCTTGAGCCCTAGGAGAAAAAGAAAATATCTTGACATAAAATCTAGAAAGAAGCTTTATAAAAAACTGTTTTCTGATGTGTGCATTTATCTCAAAGATTTAAACCTTTATTGGGTTCAACAGTTTGGAAATCCTGTTTTTGTCCATTCTGCAAAAGGACATTTCAGAGGTCATGAAGGCCAATGGCAAAAAAAGGAATATATCAGGATAAAAACTAGAAGGACACTATCTTAGAAAACACTTAGTGATGTGTGCATTCATTTCACAGAGGAAAAACTTTCTTTTCATTCAACAGTTTGGAAACATTGGTTTTGTAAAACCTGTGAAGTGATATTTTGGACTGCCTTGAGGCCTATGTTGAAAAAGGAAACATCTTCAGATGCAAAGTAGAAAGAAGCTTTCTGAGAAACTGCTTTGTGATGTGTCCATTCATCTCACAGACTTAAACATTCATTTGGGTACACCAGTTTGGAAACAGTGTTTATGTGCATTCTATGAATGAACATTTGGGAACTCTTTGAGGCCAATGACAAAAAAGCAAATAGCCCAGGATAAAAACTAGAAGTTATTTGAGAAACTTCTTTCCGATGTGTGCATTCTCCTCGCTGAGTTAAACCTTTCTTTGGATACAGCAGTTTGGAAACATTTGATATAATATGTGGAGGTATATTTTGTAGTGCATTGAGGTCTATTTTGAAAAAGAAACGTGATCACATAAAAAGTAGAAAGAAGATTTCTGAGAAACTGCTTTGTGATGTGTGCATTCATCTCAGAGAGGTAAACCATTCTTCGGATTCATCAGTTTGGAAACAATGTTTTTGTCCATTCTGCGAATGGACATTTCCAAGCTCAAAAAGGCGAATAGCAAAGAAGAAAATATCCCAGGATAAAATCTACAAGGGAACTATCTGAGAAACCACTTTGCAATGTGTGTATTCAGTTGGCAGGATTAAAACTTTCTTATATTTCAGCAGTTTGGAAACACAATTTCTGTGGAATAATCTGTCAACATATTTGGGAGTGCATTGAGGTCTATGGTGAAAAAGGAAATGTCATATAAAAATTAGAAAGAAGCTTTATGAGATACTGCTTTGTGCTGTGTGCAGTAATCTCACAGAGATATAACTTTCTTTGGATTCAGCAGTTTAGTAACACTGTTTTTGTAGAATCTGCGAAGAGATATTTGGGAGCACCCTGAGGCCTATGATGAAAAAGGAAACATCTCCAAGTAAAAACTAGAAAGACAGCAGGGCACGGTGGCTCACACCTGTAGTCCCAGCACATTGGAAGGCCAAAGCAGGTGGATCATAAGGTCAGGAGATAGAGACCATCCTGGCTAACACAGTGAAACACCATCTCTACTAAAAAACACAAAAAAATCAGCCAGGCACGATGACAGGTGCCTGTAGTCCCAGCTACCTGGGAGGCTCAGGCTGAAGAATGGCGTGAACCCAGGAGGCAGAGTTGCAGTGAGTCGAGATTGAGCCACTGCACTCCAGCCTGGGTGACAGAGCTAGACTCTGTCTAAAAAAAAAAAAAAAAAAAAAAAGACGATTTCTGAGAAACTGCTTGATGATGTATACATTCATCTCACAGAAATAAACCTTTCTATGGATTCAGCAATTTGGAAAATCTGTTTTTGTCCATTCTGCAAATGGACATATTGGAGCTCAATGAGGCCAAGGGTTAAAAAGTGAATACCTAAGGATGGAAAATACGAGGATGCTATCTGAGAAACCAATTTTTAATGTGTGCATTGATGCAGCATAGTTAAACCTTTCTTTTCATTCAGCAGTTTGGAAACACTGTTTTTCTGGAAGCTGAGAAAGGATATTTGGGAGTGCTTTGAGGCCTAGGAGAAAAGGAAACAATCCTGACATAAAAATTAGAAAGAATCTATCAGAGAAACTGCTTTGTGATGTGTGCATTCATCTCAAAGTATTAAATCTTTATTTGGATTCAGCAGTTTGGAAATCCTGTTTTTGTCCATTCTGCAAAAGGACATTTGAGAGGTCATTGAGACCAATGGTGAAAAAATGAATATACCAGGATAAAAACTAGAAGGATGCTATCTGAGAAATCACTTTGTGATGTGAGCATTCATCTCACAGAGTTAAACTTTTCTTCTCATTCAGCAGTTGGGAACACTGTTTTTGTAGAACCTGTGAAGTGATTTTTTGGAGTGCATTGAGGCCTATGGTGAAAAAGGAAATATCTTCAGATAAAAAGTAGAAATAAACTTTCTGAGAAACTGCTTTGTGATGTTTCCATTCGTGTAACAGACTTAAACCTTTCTTCAGATACAGAAGTTTGGAAACACTATTTATATCCACTCTGCAAATTGACACTTGGGAACTCTTTGAGGTCAGTGGCAAAAAACAAATATCACAGGATAAAAACTAGAAGGATTCTATCTGAGAAACTGCTTTGTGATGTGTGCATTTATCTCGCAGAGTTAAACTTTTCATTGAGCAGTTTAGAAACATTGTTTTTGTAGAATCTGTGAAGCGATACTTGTTAGCCCATTGACACTTATGGTGAAAAAGGAAATATGCTCATATAAAAAGTAGAAAGAAGCCTTCTGAGAAACTGCTTTGTGATACAAGAATACATCTCACAATATTAAACCTTTCGTTGGACTCAGCAGTTTGGAAACACTGTTTTTGTCCATTCTGCAAGTGGCCATTTAGAAGCTTATTAAGGCTAATAGCAAAGAAGAGAATATCCCAGGATTAAAGCTAGAAGGAAGCTGTCTGAGTAATCACTTTGTGATGTGTGCATTCACCTTGCAGATTTAAAGCTTTCTTTCCATTCAAGAGTTTGGAAACGCTGTTTTTCTGGAATCTGTGAAGGGATATTTGGGAGTTCACTGAGGTCTATGGTAAAAAGGGAAATATCTTCAAATACAAGATAGAAAGAACCTTTATGAGAAACCGATTTTGATGTCTGCATTCATCTCAGTGTTAAAACTTTCTTTGTATTCAGCAGTTTGGAAACACTGTTTTTGTCCATTCTGTGAATGGATATTTGGGAGATCATTGAGGCCCAGGATAAACACTAGAAGAAAGTTATCTCATAAACTCCTTTGTGATGTGTCCATTCATCTCACAGTGTCAAAACTTTCTCTTCATTCAGCAATTTGGAAACACTTTTTTCACAGAATCTATGATGAGATACTTGTGGGCCTATGGTGAAAAAGGAAACATCTTCAGGTAAAAACTAGAAAGAAGCTTTCTGAGAAACTGTTCTGTGATGGTTGCATTCATCTCACAGAGGTAATGCTTTCTTTGGATTAAGTAAGTTTTAAATACTGTTTATATCCATTCTGCAAAGGGACATTTGGAGCTCATTGAGGCCAATGGTGAAAACTCCCAGGGTAAAAACTAGAAGGAAGCTATGTGAGAAAGCACTACGTGATGTGTGCATTCAATGAACTGAGGTAAAACTTTCCTTTCATTCAGTAGTTTGGAAACACTGTTTTTGTAAAATCTGTACAAGGATATTCGGTAGCACATTGAGTCCTAGGTGAAAAAGTAAATATCTTCAAAAAACTTGAAAGAAACAATCTGAGAAACTGCTTTGTGATGTGAGCATTCATCTTGCAGAGTTAAACTTTGTTTTTCATTCTGCAGTTTGGAAACACTGTTTTTGTAGAACCTGTGAAGGGATATTAGAGAACACCTAGAGTCCTAAGGTGAAAAATGAAACATGTGCACATAAAGAATAGAAAGAGGCTTTCTGAGGAACTGCTTTATGATGGGTGCATTCATCTCAAAGAGTTAAACATTTCTCTGCATTCAGCAAAGAATATTTGGAAATTCTGTTTTTCTCCATTCTGCAAATGTACATTTCAAGCTCATTGAGGCCAATGGTGAAAAAGGGAATGTATCAGGATAAAAACTAGAAGGAAGCTATCTGAGAAAACACTTTGTGATGCGTACATTTATCTCACAGATTTAAATCTTTCTTCCCATTCAGCAGTTTGGAAACTATGTTTTGTAGGATCTAAAAAGTGATATTTGGGAGTGCATGCAGGTCTATGTTAAAAAAGTAAATATCTTCAAATAAAAACAAGGAAGAAACTTTATTAGAAACTGCTTTGTGATGTGTACATTTTTCTCAAAGAGATAAACCTGTCTTTGGATTCAAGAGTTTGGAAAATCTGTTTTTGTCCATTCACAGAATGGACATTTATGAGCTCATTGAGGCCAATGGCAAGAAAGGGAATATCCCAGGTTAAACATTAGAAGGAAGCTATTTGAGAAACGGCTTTGTGATGTTTGCATTCATTTCACAGATGTAAACCTTTCTTTCCATTCATCAGTTTGGAATCACTGTTTTTCCTGAATCTGCGAAAGCATATTTAGGAGTGTATTAAGGTAAAAAAGGAAAAATCTTCAGATAAAAACTGCAAAAAGCCTTTCTGAAGAGCTGCTTTGTTCATTGCACTGAGTTAAACCTTTCTTTGGGTTCAACAGTTTGGAAACCCTTTTGTGCTTTTTGTGTCCATTTTGCGAATGGATATGTCAGGGTTCATTGCAGCAATTGGTGAAGAATGGTATATGTCAGGATAAAAACTAGAAGAAAGTTCCCTCAGAAACCAATTTGTGATGTGAACATTCACTCCACAGAATTAAACCTGTATTCTCATTCAGTAATTTGGAAACACTTTTGTAGAACATGCAAAGTGATGCTTCAGAGTGCATTGAGGCCTATGGTGAAAAAGGAAACATCATCAGATAAAAATTCGAAGGAAGCATTCTGAGAAGCTGCTTTATGATGTGTCCATTCAATTCACAGAGTTAAACTTCTCTTTGGATGTAGCAGTTTGGAAACACTGGTTATGTCAATTCTGTGGATGGACATTTCGGAGCTCTTTGAGGCCAATGGTGAAAAAGCAAATATAAAAAGGATAAAAACTAGAAGGAAGCTATCTTAGAAACCAATTTGTGATGTGTGCATTCATCTCACAGAGGCAAATATTTATTTTCATTCAGCACTTTGGAAACATTGTTTTTGTGAAATCTGTGAAGGCATATTTGGGGGTACTTTGATGCATAGGGTGAAAAATAAAACATCTTCACATAGAGAAATTCTGAGAAATTGCTTTGTGATGTGTCCATTCATCCTACAGCGTTTAACTACTCTTTCAATTCAGCAGTTTGGAAACAGTGCCGTGGTCCATTCTGTGAAAGGACATTTTGAGGTCATTGAGGCCAATGGCAAAAAAAGGAATATCCCATTATAAAAACTAGAAGGAAGCTATCTTAGAAACCAGTATGTGATATGTGCATTCATCTCACGGAGACAAATATTTATTTTCACTCAACAGTTTGGAAACACTGTTTTTGTGTAATCTGTGTAGGGATATTTGTTAGTGCATTGAGGCCTATGGTGATAAAAAAAACATCTTCAGACAAATAACAGAAAAAAATCTTTCTGAGGAACTGCTTTGTGATGTGTGCATTCAACTCAATGAGTTAAACCTTTCTTTTGATTCAACAGTTTGGAAACACTGTTTTTGTCCATTCTGCAAATGGACATTTGTGACCTCATTAAGACAATAGTGAAGAAGGGAATATCCCAGGATAAAAAGCAGAAGGGAGCTATCTGAGAAAACCATTTTGTGATGTGTGCATTCATCTGGCAGAGATAAACCTTTCTTTTCATTTAGAAGTTTTGAAACACTGTTTTTGTGGTATCTGGGAAGGGATATTTGAGAGTGCTTTGAGGTCTATGGTAAAAAAGGAAATATGTTTAAATAAAAACTAGAAGGAAGATTTATGAGAAACTGCTTTGTGATGTGTGCATTCATCTCAAAGAGTTAACTTTTATTTGGATTCAGTAGTTTCTAAACACTGTTTTTGTAGCATCTGCGAAGGGATATTTAAGAGTGCTTTTAGGCCTTTGGTGAAAAAGGAAATCTCTTCACAAACAAAAAAACAAAAGAAGCTTTCTGAGAAACTGGTTTGTGATGTGTGCATTCATCTCACAGAAATATAACTTTCTTTGTATACAGCAGTTTGGAAACATCATTTTTGTCCATTTTCTGACTGGACATTTATTAGCTAATTGAGGCCAATGGAGAAAAAGGGAGTATCCAATGTAAAAACCTAGAAGGAAACTATATGAGGAACTGCTTTAGGAAGTGTACATTCATCTCACGGAGTTAAACATTTTTTTTCATTCTGAAGTGCATGGAGGCTTATGGTGGAAAAGAAAACATCTACAGATAAAAAGTAGAAAGAAGGTTTCTGAGAAACTGCTTTTTCATTTGTCATGTGTGCATTCGTCTCACAGAGTTAAATCTTTCTTTTTATTCAGCAGTTTGGAAGCAAAGATTTTGTAGAATCTGCCAAGGGATATCTAGGAGTACATTTATACCTATGGTGAAAAAGGAAACATATTCACATAAAAACTACAAGAAACTTTCTGAGAAACTGCTTTATGATGTGTGCATTCATCTCACAAAGCTAAACCTTTCTCTGGATTCAGCAGTTTCTAAACACTGTATTTGTAGCATCTGTGAAGGGATATTTGAGAGTGTTTTTAGGATTATGTTGAAAAAGGAAACATCTTCAGATAAAAACTAGAAAGAAGATTTCTGAGAAACTACATTTTGATGTTTCCATTCATCTCACAGAATTATACTTTTCTTTGGATTCAGTAGTTTGGAAACACTGCTTTGTCCACTCTACGAAAGGACAATTGTAACCTCATCAAAGCCAATGGTGAAAAAGGGAATATCCAATACAAAAACTGGAAGGATTCTATCTTTGAAACCGTTTTCTGATGTGTGCACTCATCTTCCAGAGTGAAACCATATTCTCATTCAACAGTTTGGAAACACTGTTTTTGTAGAATCTGAAAGGGATATTTGGGGATGCATTGAGGCTTATGTGGAAAAAGGAAACATCTTCAAGTAAAAAGAAGAAAGAAATTTTCTGAAAAACTGCTTTGTTATGTGTGCATTCATCTCACAGAACTAAACATTTCCCTGGATTCAGAAGTTTGTAAACACTGTTTGTGTTCACTCTGCATATGGATATTTTGGAGCTCATTGAGGCCAAAGGCGAGAAACCGAATATCCCAGGATAATAACTAGAAGGAAGCTATGTGATAAACCACTTTGTGATGTCTGCATTCACCCCAGAGTTAAATCTTTCTTTTCATTCAGCACTGTGGAAACACTGCTTTTGTTGAATCTGCAAAGCGATGTTTTGGAGTGCATTCAGGCCTACAGTGAAAAAGGAAACATATTCAGATAAAAACTATAAAGAAACATTCTGAGAGACTGCTTTGTGATGTGTGCATTCATCACACATAGTTAAACCTTTGTTCGCACTCAGCAGCTTGGAAACACTGCTTTTGTCCGTTCTGCAAATGGACATTTTGGATCCCATTGAGGCCAATGGTGAAAAAGCAAATATCCCAGGATAAAAACTGGAAGGATGCTATCTGAGAAACTGCTTTGTGATGTATGCACTCATTTCGCAGAGTTACACCTTCCTTTTCATTCAACAGTTTGGAAAGTCTGTTTTTGTAGAACCTGTGAAGGATATATTGAGGCCTATGGTGATAAAGGAAACGTCTTCAGAAAAAAACTAGAAAGAATACTTCTGAGAAACTGCTTTGCGATGTGTGAATTCATTTCACACCATTAAAGGTGTGTTTGTATTCAGCAGTTTTGAAACACTGTTTTTGTCCATTCTACCAATGGACCTTTGGGAGCTCAGTGAGGTGAAAGGTGAAAAAGTAGATTTCCCAGGATAAAAACTAGAAGGAAGCTATCTGAGAAACCACTTTGTGATGTGTGCATTCATCTTGCAGATTTAAATCATCTTTTCATTCAACAGTTTGGAAACACTGTTATTGTAGAATCTGCAAAGGGATATTTGGGAATGAATTGAATCCTATGGTGAAAAAGGAAACATGTTCACATAAAAATTGGAAAGAAACTTTATGAGAAACAGCTTTGTGATATGTGCATTCATCTCACAGAGTTTAAACTTTCTTTGGATTCAGCAATTTGGAAACACTGTTTTTGTCAATTCTCCTAATGGACATTGTGGAACTCATTGAGGCCAATGGTGAAAAAGGGAATATCCCAGGATAAATAATAGAAGGAGGCTATCTGAGAAACCCATTTTTGATGCGTCCTTTCGTCTCACAGAGTTAAAACTTTGTTTTCCTTCAGGAATTTGGAAACATTGTTATTGTAGAATCTGCCAATGGATATTGCAGAGTGTATTGAGGAAACATCTTCAGATGAAAAGTAGAAAGAAGCTTTCTGAGAAACTGCTTTGTGATGTGTCCATTCATCTCAGAGAGTTGAATCTTTCTTTGGATATTGCAGTTTAGAAACACTGTTTATGTCCACTCTGTCAATGGATATTTGGGAGCTCTGACCAGTGGCAAAAAAGTGAATATCTAAGGAAAAATACTAGTAGGAAGTTGAGAAACTGCGTTGTGATGTGTGCATTAATGTAACAGAGATAAACATTTCTTTTCATTCAGCAGTTTGAAAACACTGTTTTTGTGGAATCTGTGAAGGGATATTTGGGAGCGCATTGAGGCATACGTTGAAAAAGAAATAGTTAAACCTTTCTCTAGATATAGTTAAACCTTTCTCTGGATACAGCTGTTTGGAAAGACTGTATATGTCCATTCTGTGAATGGACATTTGGGAGCTCTTTGATACCAACTGTGGAAAAGTGAATATCCCAGGATAAAAACTAGAAGGAAGCTACTTGAGAAACCTCTTTTTGATGTGTGCATTAATCAAACAGAGATAAAAATTTATTTTCATTTAGCTATTTGGAAACACTGTTTTTGTATAATCTTCAAAGGGATATTTTGTAGCACATAGAAGCCTATGGTATAAAACAAAAGATCTTCAGAAACAAAAGTAGAAAGAAGCTGTCTGAGAAACCGTTCTGTTATGTGTGCATTCATCTCACAGAGTTGAACCTTTATTTTGATTCAGTAGTTTGGAAACACTGTTTTTGTAGAATCTGCCAAGGGATATTTGGAAGTGCTTTGAGGCCTGTGGTGAAAAACAAAACGTCTACAGATAGAAAGTATAAATGAGCTACCGGAGAAATTGCTTTGTGATGTGTCCATTCATCTCACAGTTAAACCATTCTTTGGATTCAGCAGTTTGGAAACACTGTTTATGTCCATTGTGTGAGTGGACTATTGGATGTCATTGAGGCCAATGGCGAAAAAGGAAATATCTCAGGATAAAAATTAGAAGGAAGCTATCTGAGAAACCGTTTTGTGATGTGTGCATTCAACTAGCACAGTTAGAACTTTCTTTTCATTTAACAGTTTTGAAATACCTTTTTTTGTAGAATCTGAGAAAGGATATTTAGAGTGCATTGAGGCCTATTTTAAAAATGAAATAACTTCAATTAAAAACTAAAAATAACTTTATGAGAAGCTGTTTTGTGATGTCTGCATTCATCTCACAGAGGTAAATCTTTTTTTGGATTCAGCAGTTTGGAAACACTGCTTATGTCCGTTCTGCAAATGGACATTTGGGAACTTATTAAGGCCAATAGCGAAGAAGCGAATTTCCCAGGATGAACAGTTGAAAAAACATATCTGATAAACTGCTTTATGATGTATCCATTTATCTCACGGAGTTAAACCTTTCTTTTCTTTGTCTTTCTTTCTTTTTTTTTAATATACTTTAAGTTCTAGGGTACATGTGCATAACGTGCAGATTTGTTACATATGTATACTTGTGCCATGTTGGTGTGCTGCACCCATCAACTCGTCA
>NW_012119822.1:313488-315261 GCF_000951035.1 Colobus angolensis palliatus | reverse complement strand
ATATACCCAGTAGTGGGATGGCTGGGTCATATGGTACATCTAGTTCTAGAACCTTCAGGAATTGCCATACTGTTTTCCATAATGGTTGAACTAGTTTACGATCCCACCAACAGTGTAGAAGTGTTCCTATTTCTCCACATCCTCTCCAGCACCTGTAGTTTCCTGACTTTTTAATGATCGCCATTCTAACTGGTGTGAGATGGTATCTCATTGTGGTTTTGATTTGCATTTCTCTGATGGCGAGTGATGATGAGCTTTTTTTCATGTGTCTGTTGGCTGTATGAATGTCTTCTGTTCATATCCTTTGCCCACTTTATGAAGGGGTTGTTTGTTTTTCTCTTGTAAATTTGTTTGAGTTCTTTGTAGATTCTGGATATCAGCCCTTTGTCAGATGAGTAGATTGCAAAAATTTTCTCACATTCTATAGGTTGCCTTTTCACTCTGATTGTAGTTTCTTTTGCTGTGCAGAAGCTCTTTAGTTGAATTAGATCCCATTTGTCAATTTTTGCTTTTGCTGCCGTTGCTTTTGGTGTTTTAGACATGAAGACCTTGTCCATGCCTATGTCCTGAATGGTACTGCCTAGGCTTTACTCTAGGGTTTTTATGGTTTTCGGTCTAACATTTAAGTCTCTAATCGATCTTGAATTAATTTTTGTATAAGGAGTAAGGATAGGATCCAGTTTTAGCTTTCAGTTTTCCCAGCACCATTTATTAAATAGGGAATCCTTTCCCCATTTCTTGTTTCTCTCAGGTTTCTCAAAAATCAGATGGCTGTAGATATGTGGCATTATTTCTGAGGACTCTGTTCTATTCCATTGGTCTATTTCTCTGTTTTGGTACCAGTACCATGCTGTTTTGGTTACTGTAGCCTTGTAATATAGTTTGAAGTCAGGTACCGTGATGCCTCCAGCTTTGTTCTTTTGACTTAGGATTGTCTTGGCAATACGGGGTCTTTTTTGGTTCCATATGAACTTTAAAGCAGTTTTTTTATTCTGAGAAGAAACTCATTGGTAGCTTGATGGGGATGGCATTGAACCTATAAATAACCTTGGGTAGTATGGCTATTTTCATGATATTGATTCTTCCTATCCATGAGCATGGTATGTTCTTCCATTTGATTTTGTCCTCTTTTATTACACTGAGAGTGGTTTGTAGTTCTCCTTGAAGAGGTCCTTTACATCCCTTGTAAGTTGGATTCCTAGGTATTTTATTCCCTTTGAAGCAACTGTGAATGGAAGTTCATTCCTGATTTGGCTCTCTGTTTGTTTGTTACTGGTGTATAAGAATGCTTGTGATTTTCGCACATTCATTTTGTATCCTGAGATATGCTGAAGTTGCTTATCAGCTTAAGGAGGTTTTGGGCTGAGACAATGGGGTTTTCTAAATATACAATCATGCCATCTGCGAACAGGGACAATTTGACTTCTTCTTTTCCTAACTGAATACCCTTGATTTCTTTCTCTTGCCTGATTGCCCTAGCCAGAACTTCCATCACTATGTTGAATAGGAGTAGTGAGAGAGGGTATCCCTGTCTTGTGCCAGTTTTCAAAGGGAATTTTTCCAGGTTTTGCCCATTCACTATGATATTGGCCGTGGGTTTGTCATAAATAGCTATTATTTTCAGGTGCGTTCCATCAATACCGAATTTATTGAGCGTTTTTAGCATGAAGGGCTGTTGAATTTTGTCAAAAGCCTTTTCTGCATCTATTGAGAGAATCATGTGGTTCTTGTCTTTGGTTCTGTTTATATGCTGGATTACGTTTATTGATTTGC
>NW_012119822.1:308916-309428 GCF_000951035.1 Colobus angolensis palliatus | reverse complement strand
TTTGTTCTCATTGGTTTCAAAGAACATCTTTATTTCTGTCTTCATTTCGTTATGTACTCAGTACTCATTCAGGAGCAAGTTGATCAGTTTCCATGTAGTTGAGCGGTTTTGAGTTTCTTAGTCCTGAGTTCTGGTTTGATGGCAATGTGCTCTGAGAGACAGTTGATTATAATTTCTATTCTTTTACATTTGCTGAAGAGTGCCTTACTTCCAATTATGTGGTCAATTTTGGAATAAGTGCGATGTGGTGCTGAGAAGAATGTATATTCTGTTGATTTGGGGAGAAGAGTTCTATAGATGTCTATTAGGTCCACTTGGTGCAGAGATGTGTTGAATTCCTTGAGATTCTTGTTAACTTTCTGTCTCGTTGATCTGTCTAATGTTGACAGTGGAGTGCTGAAGTCTCCCATTATTATTTTATGGGAGTCTAACTCTCTTTGTAAGTCTCCAAGGACTTTCTTTATGAATCTGGGTGCTCCTGTATTGGGTGCATATATATTTAGGATAGTTAG
>NW_012119822.1:303436-307260 GCF_000951035.1 Colobus angolensis palliatus | reverse complement strand
TGTCTCCCAGTTAGGCTACTCAGGGGTCAGGGACCCACTTGAGCAGGCAGTCTGTCCCTTCTCAGATCTCAACCTCCATGTGGGGCGATCCACTGCTCTCTTCAAAGCTGTCAGACAGAGTTGGGTTTCTGCTGCTTTTTCTGTTGTTGTTTTTTAGCTGTGCCCTGTTCCCTGAGGTGGAGTCTACAGAGACAGGCAGGTTTCCTTGAGCTGCTGTGAGCTCCACCCAGTTCGAGCTTCTCAGTGGCTTTGTTTACCTACTTAAGCCTCAGCAATGGCGGGCGCCCCTCCCTCAGCCTCGCTACTGCCTTGCGGTTAGATCCCAGACTGCTATTCTAGCAGTGAGGAAGGCTCCGTGGGCGTGGGACCCTCCCGGCCAGGTGTGGGATATAATCTCCTGTTGTGTCCTTGCTTAAAGCGCAGTATTGGGGTGGGAGTTACCCGATTTTCCAGGTGTTGTGTATCTCAGTTCTGCAGGCTATAAAAAGGGATTCCCTTCCCCTTGCTCTTCTCAGGTGAGGCGATGCCTCGCCCTGTTTCAGCTCTCACTGATCAGGCTGCAGCAGCTGACCAGCACCGATTGTCTGGCACTCCCTAGTGAGATGACCCCAGTAACTCAGTTGAAAATGCAGAAATCACCGGTCTTCTGTGTCGCTGGCGCTGGGAGTTGGAGACTGTAGCTGTTCCTATTAAGCCATCTTTCTCCACCAACTTCAACCTTTCTTTTCATTCTGTAATTTGGAAACACTGTTTTTCCCGTATCTACAAAGGGATATTTGTGAGTTCATTCAGCCCTAAGGTGAAAACGGAAACAGCTTCAGAATAAAAGTCGAAAGAATCTTTCTGAGAAACTGCTTTGTGATGTGTGCATTCATCTCACAGAGATAAACCTTTCTTTGGATTCAGCAGTTTGGAGAAACTGTTTTTGTTCATTCTGCCAATGGACATTTTGGAACAAATTCAGAGAAAAGTTGAACAAGTGAATATCCCAGTACAAAAATCAGATGGAAGCTATCTGAGAAACTTCTTTGTGAAGTATGGTTTCATCTGGCAGAGTTAAACTTTTCTTTTCATCTGCAGTTTGGAAACACATTTTTTGTGAAATCTGTGAGATATCTTTGTTGTTGCATTGAGGCATGTGGTGAAAAAGGAAACATCTTCAAATGAAAACAAGAAAGAAGCTTTCTGAAAAACTGCTTTGTGATGTGTGCATGCATCTCACAGAGTTAAACATTTCCTTGGATTCAGTAGTTTGGAAACAATTTTTTTTTTACTCTGAATATGGATATTTGTTAGCTCATTGAGGCCAAAAGTGAAAAAGTAAGTATCCCAATATAATAACTAGAAGGAAGTTATGTGAAAAACTTCTTTGTTATGTGTGCATTCATCTCACAGAGTTAAAGCATCTTTTCATTCAGCATTTTGGAAACACTGTTTTGTAGAATCTGTTAAGGGATATTTGGGCGTGCATTTAATCCTATGGTGAAAAAGGAAACATCTTCAGATAAAAACTAGAAAAAATCTTTCTGAGAAGCTGCTTTGTGAGGTGTGCATTCATCTCACAGATTTAGACCTTTCTTTGGATTCGGTAGTTTGGAAACTTTTTTTTGTAGAATCGGCAAAGAGACATTTGGAAGCGTTTTGAGCCCTATAGTGGAACAGGAAACATCTTAAGATAAAAACTAGAAAGAAGCTTTATTAGAAACCGCTTTGTGATGTATCCATTCATCTCACAGAGTTAAACCATTCTTTGGATTTAGCAGTTTGAAAATGCTGTTTTTATCCATTCTGCAAATGGACATGACGGAGCTCATTGAGGTGAAAAAGTGATATAAACTAGAAGGAAGATATCTGAGAAACCAGTTTCTGATTTGTGCTTCATCTCTCAGAGTTAAACTTTTCATTCAGCAGTTTGGAAACACTGCTTTTGTAGAGTCTGCAAAGGGATATTTGGGAGTGCTTTGATACCTATGGTGAAAAAGGAAACATCTTCAGATAAAATGTAGAAAGAAGCTTTATGAGAAATTGCTTTGTGATGTGACCATTCATCTCACAGAGTAAAGTTTTCTTTGGAATCAGCATTTTGGAAAACCATTTTATTTCCATTTTGTGAAAGGACATTTGGAGAGCATTGAGGCCAATGGTGAAAAAGAGAATATCCCAATTTAACAAGTAGAAGGAAGCTATCTGAGAAACTGCTTTGTGATATGTGCATTCATCTCTCAGAGCTAAACCTTTATTTACATCCTGCAGTTTGAAAACACTGTTTTTCTAGAATCTGCAAAGGGATATTTGGAAGCTCCCTGAGGCCTATAGTGAAAAGGGAAACAACTTCAGATAAAAAGTAGAAAGGAGCTTAGTGAAAAATTGCTTTGTGATGTGTGAATTCATGTCACAGAGTTAAACCATTCTTTGAATTCAGTAGTTTGGAATTACTGTTTGTGTCCTTTCTGTGAATGGACATTTGGGAGCTCATTAAGGCCAATAGCGAGGATAAAATATCCCAGGATAAAAACCAGAAGGAAGCTATCTGAGAAACCACTTTGCATTGTCTCCATTCACCTGTCGGAGTTAAACATTTCTTTTCATTCAACAATTTGGAAACAGTGTTTTTCCAGCATCTGCAAAGGGATCTTTGGGAGCACATTGAGGTCTATGGTAAAAAAGAAACAGCTTCAGATAAAAAAAAAAGAAGCTCTCTGAGAAACTGCTTTGTGATGGGCACATTCATCTCACAGAGTTAAACCTTTCTTTGGATTCATCAGTTCAGTAACACTATGTTTGTAGAAACTGCGCAGGGATATTTGGGAGTACCTTGAGATCTATAGTGAAAAAGGAAACATTTTCAGATAAAACCTCGAAAGAAGCTTTCTGAGAAACTACTTTGTGATGTGTCCATTCATCTCACAGTGTTAAACCCTTCTTTGTGTTCAGCAGTTTAAGTTCATTCTGGGAAAGAACATTTGGAGGTCATTCTGGCAAGGGCAAAAATGTGAATATCCCAGGACAAAAACTAAAAGGAAGCTATCTGAGAACCCATTTTGTGATGTGAATTCATCTTATAGAGTTAAACCTTTCTTTTCATTCAGCAGTTTGGGAACACTGTTTTTGTAGACTCTGTGACAGGATATTTGGGAGCACATTGAGGCATATTGTTAAAAAGGAAACATCTTCAGATAAAAAGTAGAAGCTTTCTGAGAAACTGCTTCATGATATGTGCATTTATCTCACAGAGCTAAACTTTTCTTTGGAATCAACAGTTTGGAAACACTGTCTTTCTCCATTCTATGAAGGTGCATTTGGGAGATCCCTGAGGCCAATGGTGAAAAAGCGAGTATCCCAGGATAAAAGCTAGAAGAAAGCTATCTGAGAAACTGCTTTCTAATGTCCACATTCATCTCGCAGAGTTTAACTTTTCTTTTCATTCAGCAGTTTGGAGACACTGCTTTTGTAGAATCTGCAACAGGATTTGGGGAGTGCATTGAGGCCTATGGCAAAAAAGGAAGCATGTTCACATAAAAATTAGAAAGAAGCTCTCAGATAAACTGCTTTGTGATACGTGTATTCATCTCACAGAGTTAAAGCTTTCCTTGGATTCAGCAGTTTCCAATCCTTGTTTTTGTCCATTCTGTGAATGAATATTTGGGAGCTCATTAAGGCCAATAGAGAAGAAGAGAATATCCCAGGATAAAAACCAGAAGGAAGCTATCTGAGAAACCACTTTTTGTTGCTTTTATTCACCTGGCAGACTTAAACCTCTCTTTTCATTGAATAATTTGGAAACATTGTTTTGTCACAATCTAAGAAGGGATATTTGGGAGTGA
>NW_012119822.1:286990-302016 GCF_000951035.1 Colobus angolensis palliatus | reverse complement strand
TGGCACAAGTATACATATGTAACAAACCTGCATGTTATGCACATGTACCCTAGAACTTAAAGTATAATAAATAAATAAATAAATAAATAAAATAAAAAAGACCTCGTTTGATAAAAACTAGAAAGGAGCTTCCTGAGAAAACAAATGCTTCGTGATGTGTACATTCATCTCACAGATTTAAACATTTCATTGGATTCAGCAGTTTGGATACACTGTTTTTGTAGAATCTCAGAAGGGATATTTGGGAGTGCCTTGAGGCCAATAGTGAAAAAGAAAACATCTACAGATAAAAACAAGAAAGAAGCTTTCTGATAAACTCTTTCTGATGGGTCCATTCCTCTCACACAGTTAAGCTTTTCTTTGGATTTAGCAATTTGAAAAAATTGTTTTTGTCCATTCTGCGAGTGGACATTTTGGAGCTCATTGATGCCAATGGCAAAAAAAGCATATATCCCAGGATAAAAACTAGAAGGAAGCTATCTAAGAAACCGGTTTGTGATGTTTGCATTCATCTCACAGAGTTAAACCTTTCTTCTCTTTCAACACTTTGAAAATAGTTTTTTTTGTAGAATCTATGAAGGGATATTGGGTAGCCCATTGAGGCCTATGGTGTAGAAGGAAACAACTTCAGATAAAAAGTAGAAAGAAACTTTCTGAGGAACTGCTTTGTGATGTGTTTATTCATCTTACAGGTTTAAACCTTTGTTGGACACAGCAGTTTGGGAGCACTGTTTACGTCCATTCTGAGAATGGACATTTGGGAACTCACTGAGGAAAATGGCAAAAAAGTGAATATCCCTGGATAAAAAACTAGAAGGAAGCTATTATACAAACTGCTTTTTGATGTGTGCATTCATCTCACAGAGATAAACATTTCTTTTCATTCAGTAGTTTGGAAGCACTGTTTTTGTAGAATCTGCAAAGGGATATTTAGGAGCACATTGAGGCGTATGGTGAAAATGGAAACATGTTCACATAGAAATTACAAAGAAGCTTTCTGAGAAACTGCTTTGTGATGTGTGCATTCATCTCACAGAGTTAAACATTTCTTTGGATTTACCAGTTTGAAAACGCTGTTTTTGCCCATTCTGTGAATGGACACTTCAGAGTTCATTAAGGCCAATAGAGAAGAAGAGATTATTCCAGGATAAAAACCAGAAGGAAGCTATCTGAGAAACCATTTTGTGCTTCATCAATTCACCTGGCTGACTTAAACCTCTCTTTTCATTCAGCAGTTTGGAAACGTTGTTTTTTCAGAATCTATGAAGAGATGTTAGGGATCACATTGAGACCTATGGTGAAAAAGGACACATCTTCTGATAAAAAGTAGAATCTTTTGAGAAACTGCTTTGTGATATGTGCATTTGCCTTACAGTGTTAATCTTCTCTGGAATCAGAAATTTGGAAACACTGTTTTTGTCCAGTCTGTGAATGGACAAGTGAGAACTCACTGAGGACAATGGTGAGAAAGGGAATATACCAGGATAAAAACTAGAAGGAAGCTATCTGAGAAACCACTTTGTGATGTGTGGATTCATCTCTCAGCATTAAACCTTTCTTCTCATTCATCAGTTTGGAAATACAGTTTTTGTAGAACCTGTGAACTGATATTTGGGAGTGCTTGAGACCCATGGTGAAAAAGGAAACACTTTCAGATAAAAAGTAGAAAGAAGTTTTCTGAGAACCTGCTTTGTGAGGTGCCCATTCATATCACAGAGTTAAATCTTTCAAAGCACTGTTGTTTTAGAATCTGTGAAGGGATATTGGAGAGTGCAATAAGGCCTATGGTGAAAAAGGAAACATGTTCACATAAACACTAGAAAGAAACTTTTTGAGAAACCACTTTGTGATGTGTGCTTTCATGTCACAGAATTAAACTTTCCTTCTCTTTCAGTCCTTTGGAAACACTGTTTTTGTATAACCTGAGAAGTGATATTTGGGAATGCATTGAGGCCTTTGGTGAAAAAGGAAATATCTTCACATAAAAACTAGAAAGAAGCTTTCTGTGAAAGTGCTTTGTGATGCATGCATTCATCTCACAGAGTTAAACATTTCTTTGGGTTCAGCAAATTGGAGATACTGTTTTTGTAGAATCTGTGAAGAGATATTTGGGAACACTTCAAGGCCTATAGTGAAAAAGGAAACATCTGCAGATAAAACCCATAAATAAGCTTTCTCAGAAACAATTTTGTGATGCATGCATTCATCCCAAAGTGTTAAACTTTTCTTTGGATTCAGAGGTTTGGAGAAACTTTTTGTCCATTCTGTGAATGGACATTTTGGAGCTTATTGTTGTCCAAGGCAAAACAGAGAGTATCCCAGGATAAAAATTAGAAGGAAGATATCTGAGAAACCAGTTTTTGCTGTGTGCATTCATCTCACAGAGTTAAAACTTTCTTTGGATTCAGCAGTTTGGAAACCCTGTTTTTGTCCATTCTGTGAATGGATATTTCTGAATTCATGGAAGCCAATGGTGAAAAAGGGAATATACCAGGATTAAAACTAGAAGGAAACTTTCTCAGAAACCACTTTGTGATGTTTGCATTCATCTCGAAGAGATAAACCTTTCTTCTCAGTCAGAAGTTTGGAAACACTGTTTTTGTAGGACCTGTGAAGTGATATTTGGGGGAGCATAGAGACCTATGGTGAAAAAGGAAACATCTTCAGAAATAAAGTAGAAAGAAATTTCTGAGAAACTGCAATGTGCATTCATTTCACAGAGTTAAACCTTTCTTTGGATACAACTCTTTGGAAACACTGTTTTTGTCCATTTTGTGAATGGACACTTGTGAGCTCCTGAAGGCCAACAGCGAAGAAGTGAATATCCCAGGATAAAACCTAGAAGGAAGCTATCTGAGAAATCACTTTACATTGTGTGCATTCACCTGACAGAGTTAAACATTCCTTTTTATTCAGCAATTTGGAAACACTGTTTTTCCAGAACCTGAAAAGTGATATTTAGGAGAGCATTGAGGCTTATGTTGAAAATGGAAACATCTTCAGATAAAAACTAGAAGGAAGCTTTCTGAGAAACTGCTTTTTGATGTGTGCATTCATCACACAGAGTTAAACCTTTCTTTCAATTCAGCCATTTGGAAATAGTGTTTTTGTAGAATCTGTGAAGGTATATTTGGGAGCACCTGAAGGCCTATGGTGAAATAGGAATCATATTCAGATCAAAAGTAGAACGAAGCTTTCTGAGAAACTTCTTTGTGATGTGTAAATTACTCTAAAAGAGTTAAACCTTTATTCTCATTCAGCTGTTTGGAAAAACTGTTTTGTAATATCTGCAAAGGGAAATATTGGAGTGCATTGAGCCCTATAATGAAAAGGGAAATACCTTCACATAAAAAGTAGGAAGAAGCTTTCTGAAAGTATGCATTCATCTCACAGAGTTAAACTTTTCCTTGGAATCAGCAGTTTTGAAACACTATTTTTGTCCATTCTTTGAATGAACATTTGGGAGCTCACTGAAGCCAATGGCAAGAAAGTGAATATCCAGGATAAAAAGTAGTAGAAAGCTACCTGAGAAACCACTTTGTGATGTGTGCATTCATGTCACAAATAAACATTTCATTTCATTCAGCAATTTGGAAGCACTCTTTTTGTAATATTTGTGAAGCTATATTGGGGATTGCATTGAGGCCTATGGTGAAAAAGGAAACTACTTCAGATCAAAACTGGAAAGAAGCTTTCTGAGAAACTTCTTTGTGGCCTATGCATTCATCTCACAGAGTAAAATCTTTCTTTGGATTCAACAGTTTGGAAACACTGTTTTCGTAAATATATGAAAGGATAGTTTGGAGTGCTTTGAGCCCTATGGTGAAATAGAAAACATCTACAGATAAAAAGTAGAAAGCAGCTTTCTGAGAAACTGTTTTGTATTGTGTATATCCATCTCATGGAGTTAAAACTTTCTTTGGAATCAGCAGTTTGGAAATACTGCTTTTGTAAAATCTGCAAAGGGAAATTTGGGAGCACATTGAGCCCTAGGAGAAAAGGGAAATATCTTGAAATAAAAACGAGAAAGGAGCTTTCTAAGAAACTGCTCTGTGATGTGTGCATTCATCACACAGAGCTAAACCTTTCTTGGTGTTCAGTAGTTTGGAAACAGTATTTTTGTAGCATCTGCAAAAGGTTATTTAGGAGCACCTTGTGGCCTATGGTGAAATAGGAATCATCATCAGATAAAAAGTAGAAAGAAGCTTTCTAGGAAACTGCTTTGTGATGTGTGCATTCATCTCAGAGAGATAAACATTTGTTTTCATCCCACAGTTTGGAAGCACTGTTTTTGTAGAGTCTGCAAAGGCATATTTGGGAACACATAGTGGCTTATGGTGAAAAAGGAAACGTGTTCATAAATAAGAGACATAAACTTTCTCAGGAACTGCTTGTGATGTGTTAATTCTCTCACAGATAAAAACTTTCGTTTGATTCAGCAGTTTGCAAACCCTGTTTTTGTCCATTCTACGAAAGGTCATGTGGGAGCACATTGAGGCCAATGGCAATAAAGGGAAAATACCAGGATAAAAACTAGAAGGAAGCTATCTGAGAAACCACGTAATGATGTGTGCATTCATCTAGCAGATTTAAACCTTTCATCTCATTCAGCAGTTTGGAAACACTATTTTTGTAGAAACAGTAAAGTGATATTTGGGAGTGAATTTAAACTATGGTGAAAAGAAAACATCTTCACCTAAAAAGTTTAAAGAAACTTTCTGAGAAACTGCTTTGTGATGTGTGCATTCATTTCACAGAGTTAAACCTTTCTTTGGATTCAGCAAATTGGAAGCAGTTTTTGTCCATTCTGTGGAGGATAATTTTGAGCTTATAGAGGCCAATAGCAAAAAAGCAAATAGCCCAGGATAAGAATCAGAAGGAAGCTATCTGAGAAAACACTTTTCATTGTGTGCACTTAACTGACAGAGTTAAACCTTTTTTTGTTTCATGCAGGAATTTGAAAGCACTGCTTTTCTGGAATATTTAAAGTGATATTTGGGAGTGCATTGAGGCCTATGGTGAAAAAGGAAATATCTTCAGATAAAAACTAGAAAGAAGTTTTCTGAGAAACTACTTTGTGATGAATGTGTTTATCTGACAGTGTTAAACCTTTCTTTGGATTCAGTAGTTTGTGAACACTGTTTTTGTAGAATCTGCGCAGGGATATTTGGGAGAACAATGAGGCCTAGAGTGATAAAGGAAACATCTTCAGATAAAAAGTAGAAGGAAGCTTTCTGGGAAACTGCTTTGTGATGTGTGCATTTATGTTTTCTTATTAAACTTTTCTTTGGAATCAGTAGTTTGGAAACACTACATTTCTCCATTCTGTGAATATACATTTGGGAGATCACTGAGGCCAATGGTGAAAAAGTGAGTATCACAGGATAAAAACTAGAAAGCAGCTATCTGAGAAACTGCTTTGTGATGTGCACATTCATCTCACAGAGTTTAACACTTCATTCAGCAGTTTGGAAACACTGTTTTTGTTGCGGCTGTGAAAGAACATTTGGGAGCTCAATGAGTCCAATGGCAAAAAGGTGCATATCTCAGGATGAAAACTAGAAGGAAACTATTTGAGAACCCACTTTGTGACGTGAGCACTCTTCTCACAGAGTTAAACTTTCTTTTCACTCAGTATTTTGGAAACACTGTTTTTGTTGAATCTGCATACAGACTGCAGATGAGGCCTATGGTGAAAAATGAAACATCTTCACATATAAAGTAGAAAGAAGCTTTCTGAGAAAATACTTTGTGATGTGTCCATTGATCTCACAGAGTTAAACCATTCTTAGGATTCAGCAGTCTGGAAACTCTGTTTATGTCCTCTCTGCAAAAGGACTTTGGAGGTCATTGAAGCCAAAGGTGAAAAAGGGAATATCCCAGGACAAACACTAGAAGGAAGTCATCTGAGAAAGCACTTTGCATTGTGTGCATTCACCTAGCAGAGTTAAATCTTTGTTTTCATTCAGCAAGTTGGAAACACTGTTTTTCCGAATCTGTGAGGGGGTATTTGTGAGTGCACTGAGGCCTAGGGTGAAAAAGGAAACCACTTCAGATAAAAATAAGAAAGAAGGTTTCTGAGAAACTGCTGTGTGATATGTGCATTCCTTTCCAAAGTTAAACCTTTCTGTGGATTCAGCAGTTTGGAAACACGATTTTTATAGCATATGCAAAGGGATATTTGGGAGCAAATAGAACCCTATGGTGAAATAGGAAACATCTTCAGATAAAAAATAGAAAGATGCTCTCGGAGAAACTGCTTTGTGACTCTTTTGTGACATGTGAATTCATCTTACAGATTTAAATCTTTCTTTGGAATACGTGGTTTGTAAACACTATTTTTATAAAATCTGCGAAAGTAAATTTAGGAGTGTATTGAGCCCTAGGAGGAAAAGGAAATATCTTGAAAAACAAACTAGAAAGAAACTTTCTGAGAAATTGCTTTTTGATGTGTATATTCATCTCACAGAGTTAAACCTTTCTTTGAAATCAGCAGTTTGGAAACACTGTTTTTGTGCACTCTGCAAATGGACCATTGGGAGCTCACCAAGACCAATGGTGAAATAGCAAGTATACCAAGATAAAAATTATAATGAAGGTATTTGAGAAAATGCTTTGTGATGTGTGTATTCATTTCATAGAGATAAACATTTCTTTTCATTCAGCAGTTGGAAGCACTGTTAGTGTAGTACACATGAAAGATATTGGGGAGTGCATTGAGTCCTACAGTGAAAAGGGAAATATCTTCAGATAAAAACTAGAAAGAAGCTTTCTGAGAAACTTCTTTGTAATGTGAGCATTCATCTCACAGAGGTAAGCCGTTCTTTGGATTCATCAGTGTGTAAACACTCTTTTTGTAGAATCTGCAAAAGGATATTTGGGGGGGCCTTCAGGCTTTTAGTGATATAGGAATCATATTCACATAAGGAGTAGAAAGAAGCTTTCTGAGAAACTGCTTTATGATATGTGCATTCATCTCACAGAGTTAAACCTTTATTCTCATTCAACAGTTTGGAAACAGTTTTTGAAAAATCTGTGAAGGGAAATTTGGGACTGCATTGAGGCCTATAGTGAAAAAGGAAATATCTTCAGATAAAAGGTAAAAGGAAGCTTTCTGAGAAACTGCTTTGTGATGTGTGCATTCATCTCAGAGTTAAACCTTTTCTTGGAATCGGCAGTTTGGAAACACTGTTTTTGTCCATTATGCAAATGGACATTTGAGATCCCAATGAGGTCAACGGTGACAAAGTAAATATCCCAGAAAAAAACTAGAGGGAAGTAATCTGAGAAACCACTTTGTGATGTGTGCATTCATCTCACAGAGATAAACATTTTTTTCAGTCAGAAATTTGGAAACACTGCTCTTGTAGTATCTACGAAGGGATATTGGGGAGCATGTTGGAGGTCTATGGTTAAAAAGGAAACATGTTCACATAAAAACTAGGAAGAAGTTTTCTGAGATACTGTTTTCTGATTTGTTCATTCATCTCAAAGAGCTAAACTTTTCTTTGGATTCAGCAGTTTGGAAACACTGTTTATGTCATTTCAATGAATGGACATCTGCGAACTCCTTCAGGCCAATGGAGAAAAAGTGAATGTCCCAGTATAAAAACTAGAAAGACGTTATCTGAGTAACCAGTTATTGATGTGTGAATTCATCTCACAGAGATAAAAATTTCCTTTAATTCAGCAATTTCGAAGCACTGTTTTGTAAAATCTGTGAAGGGATATTGGGGTGAGCATTGAGGCCTATGGTGAAACAGGAAACATGTTCACATAAACAGTAGAAAGAAGCTTTCTGAGAAACTGCCTTGTGATGCATGCATTCACCTCACAGAGTTAAGGCCTTTCTTTGAATTCATCAGTTTCAAAACACTGCTTTTGTCCATTCTGCAAATGGATATTTGGGAGCTCATTAAGGTCAATAACAAAGAAGGGAATATCCTTGGATAAAAACTTGAAGGAATCTATCTGAGAAGCCACGTCTCATTGTGTGCATTCCCTCATAGAGCTAAACCTTAGTTTTCTTTTTTTTTTTTTTTTGAGACAGAGTCTCGCTCTGTCGCCTGGACTGGAGTGCAGTGGCCGGATCTCAGCTCACTGAAAGCTCCGCCTCCTGGGTTTTACGCCATTCCCCTGCCTAAGCCTCCCGAGTAGCTGGGACTACAGGCACCTGCCACCTCGCCCGGCTAGTTTTTGTATTTTTAGTAGAGAGGGGGTTTCACCGTGTTAGCCAGGATGGTCTTGATCTCCTGACCTCGTGATCCGCCCGTCTCGGCCTCCCAAAGTGCAGGGATTACAGGCTTGAGCCACTGTGCCTGGCCGAACCTTAGTTTTCTTTCTGCAATTTGGAAACATTAGTTTTCCAGAATCTGCTCAGGGATATATGGGATCACATTGAGGCTTAGGGTGAAAATAGAAACTACTTCAGATGAAAACTAGAAAGAAGCTTCCTGAGAAACTGCCTTGTGATTTGTGCTTTCATCTCACAGAGTTAAAATTTTCTTTGGACTCAGCAATTTGGAGACACAATTTTCGTAAAATCTGTGAAGGGAAATTTGGGAGCACATTGAGCCCTAGGAGAATAAGGAAATATTTTGAATAAAAAGTAGAAACCAGGCTTCTGAGAAACTGTGTTGTGATGTGTTCATACATCTCACAGAGATAAACCTCTCTATGGATACAGCAGTTTGGAAACCATGTTTATACCCATTCTCTGAATGGACATTTGAGAACTCACTGAGGTCAATGGTGAAAAAGTGAGTTTCCCAGGATAAATGCTAGAATAAAGCTATCTTAGAAACTGCTTTGTGATGTGTACATTCATCTCACAGATATAAACATTTCCTTTCATTCCCTTTTTGGAAGTACTGTTTTTGTAGTATCTGTGCAGGGATATTGGGGAGCACATTGAGGCCTATGGTGAAACAGGAAACATGTTCACATAAAAACTAGAAGGAAGCTTCCTAAGAAAGTGCTTTGGGATACATGCATTCATATCACAGAGTTAAACCCTTCTTTAGACTCAGCAGTTTGGAAACACTGTTTTTGTCCATTCTGCAAATGAACACTTGGGAGCACTTTATTACCAATACAGAAGAGGAATATATCCCAGGATAAAAACTAGAAGGAGCCTACCTGAGAAACCACTTTGCAATGTGTCCATTCACCTGGCATAGTTAAACCTTTCTTTTAATTCACAAATTTGGAAACACTGTTTTTCCAGAATGTGCAAAAGGATATTTGTGAGTGCATTGTGGCCTCTGGTGAAAAAAGAAACTACCTCAGATATAAACTGCAAAGAAGCTTTCTGAGAATCTGTTTTGTGACGTATGCATTCATCTAACAGAGCTAAAATTTCCTTAGAATTCAGCAGTTAGGAAACAATGTTTTTGTAGTATCTGTGATGGGATATTTGAGAGCACCTTGAGGCCGGTGGTGAAATAGGAAACATCTTCAGATAAAAAGTAGAAAGAAGCTTTGTAAGAAACTGCTTTGTAATGTGTGCATTCATCTCACACAGTTAAACCTTTCTCTTGAATCACAAGATTGGAAACACTGCTTTTGTAAAATCTGTGAAGGGAAATTTGGGAGTGCATTGAGCCCAAGTAGAAAAAGGAAATGTCTTGAAATAAAAACTAGAAAGAAACTTTCTGAGAAACTGCTTTGTGATATGTGCATTCATCTCACAGAGTTAAACCTTTCTTTGCAATCAGCAATTTGGAAACACTGTTTTTGTCCATTCTGCAAATGGATATTTGGGAGTTCATTGAGGCCAATGGCAAAAAGGGGAAAATACCTGTATAAACACGAGAGAGAAGCTATCTGAGAAATCACTTTTTGATCCATGTATTCATCTCACAGAGATAAATATCTATTTTCATTCAGCAGGCTGGAAGCACAGAGGTACATAATGACACACTTGTACCCCTTGGAAGTTAGGGGGTCTAGTGTGACCAGATAAGTCACATGTCTAATCCACTTGTTTCTTTGTTTTGGCATAATAAGTGTTGCATTGAAGTTTTAAGAGTAGGCATCTGAGATGGAGTCAGCACATAAGAGACATGGAAAGCATGCATAGATAAGGGAAACTGAGGGTTGGGGGTCAGACTGGAATGAGTGTGTGAGAAAGGGGGATTGGGGCAGCAGAAGGAGCACAAGTATACTGATGCTTACTGGCGTTCATGTGTGAAGAAGGGTACAGAGAAGCAGGCTGAGGGGATGGCAAAGTGACCCGCTGAGGAACTGAAACAACAGGAGGGTGAGGGACTGAAGTGGATGGGAGAGGGCCTGAAGAATTATAGGTAAATTGTAGTTTGGTCTCAGAGCCATTAAGTAACTCTGGAGGTTTGAAGAGAGAAGAATTAGCATATATATGATTCTGGGCTGTGTGAGTTGGGGCTGCAGGTGCTGCAACTATCAGCTCCTCATGAAAAGAAATAAGATCATCAGGAAGTGACTGTAATCCAAAGTCACCAGAGTTAGACATTGAATTTTCAACATTTTCAGGTGGGGGAGGAATAGCCAAAGGGAGAGGCTAATCAGATAATGAAGACCATGTGGGAGAGGAAGGTTGAGGAAGAGGCGGAGGGTCTTCAGATTTGGAAAACTGTGGTAACGGTAGGGGGTCATGAAATTGGTATGTCATCAGGACGGCACGTACCAAGGCCCAATCACCCCAAACAGTGACGGGAACATACTTCTCTGTGGAGACCAGTTCCCTGAATGTTGCACCAACACGATCCCATAGTTCTACATCTAAAGTTCCTTTTTCAGGAAACCAAGGGCAGAATTCTTCCACTGTCCTTAATAGAGTGACCATATTTTCCATAGGAACTTGAACACTACCCTGTTTTAACAGGAGTTTAATATATCAGAGATAAGCATGATGTTTAGTCTCCCTGTGACCCATAGTTAACCTGGACCATACACAGACTACTCACCAGTTGAGTCAAACATGTATATATGTGGACCCAACTAATGCCATTTCTCCACACCTAACAAAGGGAATTGGGTTCCCACATGCACTTAAGAAAAAAGAAAAAAATCACATTGGTGCACCAGTTGTCGGGACAACCCATCCCCGATAGTCAACGTGGGTTTCTTTCTATTTCCCTAAGCATCAGCTTGTCTGAGAAATAAAGGGAAAGAGTACAAGAGAGAGAAATCTTAAAGCTGGGTGTCTGTGGCAGACATCACATATAGGCAGGTTCCGTGATGCCCCTGAGTTGTAAAAGCAGTAAGATTATATTAGTAACTTCCAAAAGGAGAAGGAGTGTATGAATAGGGTGTGGGTCACAGAGATCACACGCTTCACAAGGCAATAAAACATCACAAAGCAACTGGAGGCAGGGCAAGATCACAGGACCACAGGATGGGGCAAAAAAAATTGCTAATGAAGTTGTGGACACGCATTGCCATTAATAACATCTTATCAGGAGACAGGATTTAAGAGGGACAATGAGTCTGACCAAAATTTATTAGGTGAAAATTTCCTCATCCTAATAAGCATGAGAGCACTATGGGAGATGAGGTCTTATTTCATCCTTCTGTCTTCAACCATAAAAGACAACTGAACACAAAGTGGCCATTTTAGAGGTTGACCCTAAGGGGAACATTCTCTTTCTCAGGGATTTTGCTTGCTGAGAAAAAGAATTCAGCGATAGTTCTCCATTTACTTTTGAAAGAAGATAAGTATGGATCTTTTCCACCAAGCTCACTAGCGGTCAGAGTTAAAGGTTATCTCCTTGTTCCCTGAACATTGCTGTTATCCTCTTCTTTTTTCCAGGTGCCCAGATTTCATATTGTTCAAACATACATGCTCTTCAAACAATTTGTGCAGTTAACACAATCATCACAGGGTCCTGAGGCAACATACATCCTCCTCAGCTTGTGAAGATGAGAGGTTAAGAGATTAAAGTAATGACAGGCAAAGGAAATCACAAAGGTATTGATTGGAGAAGTGATAAGTGTCCATGAAATCTTCACAGTTTATGTTCAGAGATTGCAGTAAAGACAGGCAGGCATAAGAAATTATAAAAGTATTAATTTGGGGAACTAATAAATCTCCATGAAAAATTTGGGAAACGAATAAATCTCCATGAAATCTTCACAATTTATGTTCTTCTGCCTTGGCTACAGGTGGTCCCTCCATTCAGGGTCCCTGATATCCAGCAACATACTGTGAACAAACATTTGGGAGTTCATTAGGAAAAAGGTGAAAAAGGGAATATCCCAAGATAAAAACTAGGAGGAAGGTCTATAAGACACTGCTTTGTGATGTGTACAGTCAACTCGCAGAGTTAAACCTTTGTTTCCATTCAGCAGTTGGGAAACAGTTTTTGTAAAATCTGCGAAGTGATATTTATGAGTACATTGAGGCCAGTGATGAAAACGGAAATATCCTCAGATAAAAACTAGAAAGAAGCTTTCTGAGAAACAGCTTTGTGATGTGTTTATTCATCTCACAGTGTTAAAACTTTTTTTCGATTCAGCAGTTAGAAAACACTGTTTTGATCCGCTCTACAAATGGATATTTGGGAGCTCATTGATGCCAATGGCGTAAAAGTGAATATCCCAGGAAAACACTAGAAGAAAGCCATCTGAGAAATTGCTTTGTGATGTGTGCATTCATCTCACAGAGTTAAACTTTTATTTTCATTCAACAGGTTTGAAACACTGGGTTTGTAGAATCTGTGAAGAGGTATTGGGAAGTGCTTTGAGGTCTATGATGAGAAAGGAAACATCTTCGAATTAAAGCAAGAAAGAAGCTTTCTGAAAAACTGCATTGTGATGTGTGCATTCGTCTCAAAGGGTTAAAACTTTCTTTCTATTTATCAGATTGGAAACCCTGTTTTTGTCCATTCTGCAAAAGAACATTTGAGAGCTCATAAGGACAAAGGCAAAAAAAGGAATATCCCACAACAAAAACTAGAAGGAATAGAAGGAAGTTATCTAAGACATCATATTGGGACGTGTGTAATTCAACACCCAGAGATAAATCTTTCTTTTTTTTTTTGAGACAAAGTCTTGCTCTGTCGCCTGGGCTGGAGTGCAGTGGCTGGATCTCAGCTCACTGCAAGATCCGCCTCCCGGGTTCACGCCATTCTCCTGCTTCAGCCACCCGAGTAGCTGGGACTATAGGCGCCCGCCACCTCGCCCGGCTAGTTTTTTGTATGTTTTAGTAGAGACGGGGTTTCACTGTGTTAGCCAGGATGGTCTCAATCTCCTGACCTCGTGATCCGCCCATCTTGGCCTCCCAAAGTGCTGGGATTACAGGCTTGAGCCACCACGCCCAGCCAAATCTTTCTTTTCATTCAGCATTTTTAAAACACTTTTTTGTAGAATCTGCAAAGGGATATTTGGAAGTGCATTGAGGCCTACAGTGAGAAAGCAAACTTCTTCAGATAAAAACTAGACCGAAGCATTCTGAGAAACTTCTTTGTGATGTGTGCATTTGTCTAACAGTGGTAAACCTTATTTTCAATACAGCAATTCGAAAACACAGTTTTGTTCCATTCTGCAATTGGACATTTTGGAGCTCATTGAGGCCAATGGTGGAAAAGCGAATATCACAGGATAAACACTAAAAGGAAGCCATCTGAGAAATCACTTTGTGATGTGTGCATTCATCTTGCAAAGATAACTGTTTTTTGCATTTAGCAGTTTAGAAACACGTTTACATAGAAACTGTGAAGGGCTATTTGGGAGGACATTGAGGCTTATGGTTATAAAGAAAATATCTTCAGATAAAGCTAGAGAGAAGCTTTCAGAGAAACTGCTTTGCAATGTGTGTATTCATCTCACAGAGTTAAACCTTTCTTTCAATTCAGCAGTTTGAAAACACTGTTTTCGTCCATTCTGCCAATGCACATATGGGAGATCTTTTAGGCCAAAAGTGAATATCACAGGATAAAATCCAGAAGGAAGCTCTGTGAGAAACCTCTTTGCGATGTGTGAATTCAACTCACAGAGTTAACCTTTCTTTACATTTAGCATTTTGGAAACAGTTTTTGTAGACACTGCAAAGAGATATTTGGGAGCACTTTGATGCCTATGGTGTTAAGGAAAACATTTTCAGATCGAAACTAAAAAGAAACTTTCTGAGAAACTGCTTGGTGATGTGTGTATTCATCTCACAGAGTTAAACCTTTCTTTCAATTTAGCAGTTTAGAAACACTCTTTTGTCCATTCTGCCAGTGGGGATATTTGGGAGCTCTTTGAGGTCAAAAGTGAAAAAGCAAATATCCCCGAATAAAATCCAGAAGGAAGCACATATCCCAGGAAAAAAAACTAGAAGGAATTTATCTGACAAACCTACTTGTGATTTTCTCATTCATCTCACAGAGATAAACATTTCCTTCATTCAGCAGTTTAGAGACAGTGTTTTCTTGTTTTCTAAGAAGAGACACTTTGTAGTGCTTTGAGGCCCATGGTGAAAAAGGAAATATCTTTTGAGCCTTAAGATGTGTGAGAAACTACTGAATGAAAAAAATATTTAACCCTGTGAGACAAATGCACAAATCACAACTCAGTTTCTCCAATAACTTCCTTCCTGTTTTTGCCCTGGACTAGTCTCTTTTCCTCTTTTGGCCTCAAAAGTCTTCCAAATGACCATTTGCAGAATGGAGAAAAACAGTGTTTCCAAACTTCTAAATCCAAGGAAATCTTTAGCTCTGTGAGTTGAATGAAAACATCCAAAAGCAGTTTGCCTGTTAGCTTCTTTCTAGTTTTTATCTGAAGATATTTATTTCTCACGGTAGGCCTCAATGTGATACCAAATATCTCTTCACATATCCTTTTTTTTTTTATTATACTTTAAGTTCTAGGGTACATGTGCGTAACGTGCAGGATTGTTATATATGTATACTTGTGCCATGTTGGTGTGCTGCACCCATCAATTCATCATTTATATCAGGTATAACTCCCCAATGCAATCCCTCCCCACTCCCCTCCTCCCCATGATAAGCCCCAGTGTGTGATGTTCCCCTTCCCGAGTCCAAGTGATCTCATTGTTCAGTTCCCAC
>NW_012119822.1:281726-282171 GCF_000951035.1 Colobus angolensis palliatus | reverse complement strand
TGCCCCTAGTGGGGGATGTCTCCCAGTTAGGCTACTCAGGGGTCAGGGACCCACTTGAGCAGGCAATCTGTCCCTTCTCAGATCTCAACCTCCTTGTTGGGAGATCCACTGCTCTCTTCAAAGTTGTCAGACAGAGTTGTTCGCACCTGCACAGGTCTCTGCTGCTTCCCCTGTTATTTTTTTTAGCTGAGCCCTGTCCCCAGAGGCAGAGTCTACAGAGACAGGCTGGTTTCCTTGAGCTGCTGTGAGCTCCACCCAGTTGGAGCTTCACAGCTTCTTTGTTTACCTACTTAAGCCTCGGCAATGGCGGGCACCCCTCCCCCAGCCTCACTGCTGCCCTGCTGTTAGATCTGTTAGATCGCCACAGACTGCTGTGTTAGCAAGGAGGGAGGCTCCGTGGGCGTGGGACCCTCCCCGCCAGGCGTGGGGTATATTCTCCTGGTGT
>NW_012119822.1:280194-281463 GCF_000951035.1 Colobus angolensis palliatus | reverse complement strand
GGCACTCACTAGTGAGATGACCCCAGTACCTCAGTTCAAAATGCAGAAATCACCGGTCTTCTGTGTCCTTTGTGCTGGGAGTTGGAGACTGGAGCTGTTCCTATTCGGCCATCTTGCTCCACCCCTAGAAAGTTTTATCTCTGTGAGATGAATCCAAAATCACATAGCAGTATCACAGATAACTTCTTTCAAGTTTTTATATGGGGATATTCCGCTTTCCCCATAGGTCTCATTGGGCCCCCAATTGTCCCTTCACAGATTGTCTAAAAAAAAAAAGTGTTTCCCACCTGCTGAATGGAAAGAAAATTTTAATTTTGTGAGATGAATCCACACATCACAAAGCTGTTTCACAGGTAGCTTGTTTCTAATTTTTATCTGGGGATATTTGGTTATTCCCTCAGGCCTGAATGGGTTTCCAAAAGTTCCTTCACAGATTCTCTGAAAAGAGTTTTTCCAATCTGCTGAATCAAAAGAAAGATTTAAGTCTATGAAGTGAATCCACAAAGCAGTTTCACAGATAGCTTCCTTCTAGCTTTTATCTGGGGATGTTCAATTTTTTCCCCCAGAGTTATCTATGGGCTCCCAAAGGTCCCATTGCAGTTCTACAAAAGGAATTTTCATCCTCCAGAATAAAAGAATGGTTTAACTCTGGAAAGTGAATCTACATATCACATCAGCTTTACAGGTAGCTTCTTTTTAGTTGCTCTCTGGGAATGTTTGATTATTCTCTATTTTCACCAATGGGCTCCCAAATGTTCCTTTGCAGATTTTTGAAAAAGAGTGTTTTCAACCTGCTGAATAAAAAGAACAAAAACGTTTAACTTTGTGACATCAATCCACACATAATAAAGCAGCCTTACAAATCGCTTCTTTCTAGTTTTTATCTGAGGTTACTCATTCTTTAACCATAGGCCTCAATTGGCACCCAAATATCCATTCACAGATTCTCCAAAAAGAGTGTTTCCAACCTGCTGAATAAAAAGAAAGACCTCAGTGGGCTTTCAAATATCCCTTCACAGATTCTCCAAAAAGTGTTTCAAAAATCCTGAATCAAAAGAAAGTTTTGGCCAGGCACGGTGGCTCAACCCTGTAATCCCAGCACTTTGGGAGGCCGAGACGGGCAGATCACGAGTTCAGGAGATCGAGATCATCCTGGCTAACATGGTGAAACCCTGTCTCTACTAAAAATACAAAAAACTAGCCAGGCGAGGTGGCGGGCGCCTGTAGTCCCAGCTACTTGGGAGGCTGAGGCAGGAGAATGGCGTGAAC
>NW_012119822.1:255812-280144 GCF_000951035.1 Colobus angolensis palliatus | reverse complement strand
CTAAAAATACAAAAAACTAGCCAGGCGAGGTGGCGGGCGCCTGTAGTCCCAGCTACTTGGGAGGCTGAGGCAGGAGAATGGCGTGAACCCGGGAGTCGGAGCTTGCAGTGAGCTGAGATCCGGCCACTGCACTCCAGCCTGGGTGGCAGAGTGAGACTCCATCTCAAAAAAAAAAAAGAAAGAAAGAAAGTTTTAACTCTGTGAAATGAATTCACATATCACAAAGCAGTGGCACAAATAGCTTCTTTCTAGTTTTTATCTTGAGATACTCGGTTTTTCCACATGGGCCTCAATGGACTCCCATGGGTTTCTTTGCAGATTCTCCAAAAAGAATGTTTAAAATCTGCTAAATCAAAACAATATTTTAATTCTGTGAGATGAATTCACGCATCACAAAGCAGTTTCACAGATAGCTTCTTTCTAGTTTTTATCTGGGAATATTTCATTATCTCCCTTAGGCTGCAGTGGGCTCCAAAATGTCACTTTGCAGAATATGTAAAAAGAGTGTTTCAAACCTGCTGGATCAAAAGAAAGGTTTAACTCTGTGAGGTGAATCCACAAATCGCAATGCAGTTTTATGGATTGCTACTTTCTAGTGTTGATCTGGGGATATTCAGTTTTTCCTGGTAGGCCCTAATGGGGTCTTAAATATCCCTTTCTATAAAAAGAGTCTTTTTAATCTGCTAAATTAAAAAAAGTTTCAATTCTATGGGATGAATTCACACACCACAAAGCAGTTTCACAGATAGGTTTTTTTAAATTTCTATCTACGGATATTCAATATTTCCCTATAGGTTTCAATGGACTCCCAAATGTCACTTAGTAGATTATCCCAAAAGTATGTTTTCAACCTGCTGAATCAAAAGAAAGGTTTAATTCTGTGAGATGAATCCACACATCACAAAGCAATTTCACAGATAGCTACTTTCTAGCTTTTATCTGCAGATATTGGGTTTTTCCCCATAGACCTCAATGGACTCATTAATGTCCCTTCACTGATTCTCCAAAAAGTGCTTCCAAAATGCCTAATCAAAAGAAAGTTTTAATTCTGTGAGGTGAATTCACACATCATAAAGCAGTTTCAGAGATAGCTTCTTTAGAGTTTTTCTGGGGATATTTTGTATTTCCACTTAGGCCTCAATGGCTTCCCAATATACAATTGAAGATTCTCCAAAAAGAGTGTTTCCAACGTGCTGAATGAGAAAAGTAATTTAACTCTGTAAGATGGATCAACAAATCACAAAGAAGTTTCACAGATAGCTTCTTTCTAGATTTTTTCTGGGGATATTTGTTTTTTTCTTATCCACCTTGATAGGCTCAAAAATGTCCCTTCACAGATTGTCCAGAAAGAGTGTTTCCAACCTGCTGAATCAAAAAGTTATAACTGTGTGAGATGAATCTGCACATCAAAGAACAGTTTTACAGATACCTTCTTTCTAGTTTTTATCTGGGGATATTCAGTTTTGCCCCCTAGGACTCAATGGTTTCTCAACATTTCCTTCTCAGATTCTCCACAAAGAGTGTTTCCAACCGGCTGAAACAAAAGAAAGGTTTAACTCTGTGAGATTAATCCATACATCAAAAAGTAGTATCACAGATAGCTTCCTTCTAGTTTTTATCTGGGAATATTCCTTTTTCCCCATGGACCTCAAAGGGCTCACAAATGTCTCTTTCTGATTCTTCAAAAAGAGTGTTTCCAAACTGCTGAATTTAAAGATATGTTTAATTCTGTGAGATGAATTCACACATTACAAAGCTGTTTCACAGGTAGCTTGTTCCTAATTTTTATCTAGGGATAGTTGGTTTTCTCTCAGGCCTTAAATGGCTCCTGAATGTCCCTTTGCAGATTCCTTGAAAAGAGTGTTTCCAACCTGCTGAATCAAAGGAAAGATTTAAATCTGTGTGATGAATTTACCCATCTCAAAGCAGTTTCACAGCTAGTGTCTTTCTAGTTTTAATCTGGGGATATTCTGTTTTTCCCCATAGGCCTCAAAGGGCTTCCAAATATCCTTTTGCAGATTCTCCAAAAGGAGAGTTTCAATCCTGCAAGATCAAGACAAATGCTTAACTCTGGGAGATGAACCACACAACACAGAGCAGTTTCACAGATAGCTTCTTTCTAAGTTTTATCTAGGAATATTCAGTTTTTCCTGTTAGGCCACAATGGACTCCCAAATGTCCCTTAACAAAATCTGTAAAAAGAGCGTTTCCAACCTGCTGAATCAAAAGGAAGGCTTAACTTTGTGAGATGAATCCAGACGTTACAAATCAATTTCACAGACTGCTTATTCCTGCTTTTTATCTTGAAATATTTAGCTTTTATCTTGAAATATTCGCTTTGAGTCCATGCATCAAAAATCTGTTTCATAGATAGTTTCTCTCTGGTTTTTATCTGGGTATATTTGTTTTTACCCCTTAGGCCTCTGTGTGTTCCTAAATGTCCCTTCACAGAATCTGTAAAAACAATGTTTACAACCTGCTGAATCAAAAAGAAGGTTTAACTCTGTGATTTCAATCCCCATATCACAAAGCAGTATCACAGATAGCTTCCTTCCAGTTTTTATCTTGGGATAATCGATTTTTCCCCATAGGCCACAATGGGCTTCCAAATGTCTATTCGCTGATTCTCCAAAAACAGTGTTTTCAAACTGCTGAATCAAAAGAAATTTTTGTCATTTTCAGATGAGTCCACGTTTTACAAAGCAGCTTCACAAATAGCTTCTTTGTAGTTTTTATGTAAGGATATTTGATTTTTCCCCATAGTCCTTAATGGGCTCCCAAATGTACCTTTTGCAGATTCTCAAAAAGAGTATTTCCAATCTGAATAATCAAAAGAAAAATTTTCCTTTGTGAGATGAATCCACACATCCCAAAACAGTTTGACTGATAGCTACTTTGTAGTTTTGATCTGGAAATTTTTGTCTTTTCCCCATAGGACTCCATGGACTCCCAAGTGTCCCTTCACAGCATCTGCAAAAAGTGTTTCCACTCTTTAAAGAAATGTTTAACTCTGTGAGATGAATCCACACATCAAAAAGCAGCTTTGCAGATAGCTTCTTTCCAGTTTTTATCGGGGGATATTTTGTTTTTTCTCATAGGCCTCAGTGGGCTATGAAATGTCCCTTCACAGATTCTCCAACTACAGTGTTTATAACTTGCTGAATTCAAAGAAAGATTTCAATGTTTGAGATGAACCCACATCTCACAAAGCAGTTTCACACATCAGTTCTTTTTAGTTTTTCTCTGGGGATATTCAGTTTGTTCCATAGGCCTGAATGGGCTCCCAGTACCTCTGTGTTGATTCTACAAAAAGAGGGTTTTCAACCTGCTTAATCAAAGAAAAATTAAACTCTGTGATGTGTATCCTAATGTCAGAAATTAGTTTCACAGAGAGCTTCTTTCTACTTTTTATCTGGGGATATTCATTTTCTCCACATAGGTCTTTTTGAGTGCCCAAATGTCCCTTTGCAGATGCTCCAGAAAGAGTATTTCCAACCTGATAAATCAAAAGAAATGTTTTACTCTCTGAGATGAATCCACACATTGGAAAGTACTTTCACAGATAGCTTCTTTCTAGTTTTGATATGAAAATATTAGGTTTTCCCCTTAATGTATATGGTCTCCCGAATGTCCCTTTGTGGATTTATGAAAAGAGTGCTTCTACCTGTTGAATCAAAAGAAAGGTTTAACTCTGTGAGATGAATCCACACATCAAAAAGCAGTTTCACCGATAGCTTCTTTCTAGTTTTCATCTGGAAATATTTGTTTTTTTCTCATAAGCCATGATGGCTCCAAAATATCTCTTCATAGATTCTACAAAAAGAGTGTTTACTGCTTGCTGAATCAAATGCAAGATTTACGTTTATGAGATGAATGCACATATCACAAAGCTATTTCACAGATAGTTTCTTTGTTATTTTTATCTGAGGATATTTGGTTTTTCCCCATAGGCCTCAATGGCCTTCCAAATGTCCCTTGCCACTCTCCAAAATAAGTGTGTTCAACCTGCTGAATTAAAAGAAAGGTTTACCTCTGTGAGTTAATCCTCACATCACAAAGCAGTTTCACAGAAAGTTATTTCTAGTTTTTATTTGGGAATATTCAGATTTTCCACATAGTCCTCAATGGGCTCCCAAATATCCCTTCACAGATTATCCAAAAAAGAGTTTTTCCAACATGCTGAATCTAAAGAAAGTTTTAACTCTGTGAGATGAACCCACACATCAGAAGGCAGTTTCACAGATAAATTTTTTCTAGTTTTATCGGTATATTCCATTTTTCTTTTTTGGCATCAATGGGATCTTAAATGTCCCTTCACAGATACTCCAAATAGAGTGATATCAACCTGCTGAAACAAAAGTAAGCTTTTACTCCGTGATATGGATCCATGCATAATGAAGTAGTTTCAGAGGATTTTTTTCTACTTTTTATCTGGGAATATTTGGTTTTTCCAAAGACCTTAATGGGCTCCATCATGTCCCTTTGCAGACTCTCCAAAAAGTGTTTCCAACCTGGTGAATCAAAAGAAAGGTTTAAGTCTCTGAGATGAAACCACGCATCACAAAGCAGTTTCACAGATAGCTTCTTTCTACATTTTATCTTGGGATATTCTGCTTTTCCCAATAGGCTTCAATGGGCTCCCAAATGTCCCTTTGCAGATTCTCCAAAAAGAATGTTTACAACATGCTGAATCAAAAGAAAGGTTGAGGTCTCTGGGATGAATCCATACATCACAAAGCATTTTCACAGAATGCTTCTGTCTACTTTTTATATGGGAATATTTGTTTTCTTTCCCATAGGCTTCCATGGGCTACAAAGTGTCCCTTCATAGAATCTAAAAAAACAGTGTTTATAACTGTTGAATCAAAAGAAATGTTTAACTTTGTGAAATAAATCCAGACATCACAAAGCAGTTTCACAAATACCTTCTTTCTAGCTTTTATCTTGGTATACTCAGTTTTTTCTTACAGGCATCAATGGGCTCCATAATGTTCCATCAGAGATTCTCCAAAAAGAGTGTTTCCAACCTGCTGAATCAAAGGAAAGGTTTAAATCTGTGAGATAATCCACATATCACAAAGTAGTTTCTCAGAAAGCTTTTTTCTAGTTTCTATCTGGAAAAAGTCAGTTTTTCACCATGGGCCTCAATGAGGTCCCAAATTTCCCTTTGCAGAATCTCAAAAAGAGTGTTTCCATCTTGCTGAATAAAAGAAAGGTTTAACTCTGTCATATGAATCCACACATCACAAAGCAGTTCCACAGGAAGCTTCTTCTTATTTTTTATCTGGGCATATTTATTTCCCCATAGGACTACAAGGGCTAATAATGTCCCTTGGCATATTCTCAAAAGTGAGTGTTTCCAACCTGCTGAATCAGAAGAAAGTTTTTACTATGTGAGATGAACCCACACATCACAAAGTCATTTCACAGATAGGTTCTCTGTAGTTTTCATGTGTGGATATTCAGTTTTTCCCATAGAACACTTTGAGCACCCCAAACTCTCTTTATGTATTTTTTAAGTGTTTCCAACCCACTGAATGAAAGAAAAGGTTTGCCACTGTGGTATTAACCCACAAATCAAAAAGACATTTCACAGATAGCTTATTTGCAGATTTTATCTGGGGAAATTAGGTTTTATGAAATAGACTTCAATGGGCTCCAGAAAGTCCCTTTGCAGATTCTCGAAAAAAAATTTACGATCTGCTGAATCAAAAGAAAGATTTCAATATGTGATGTGAACCCACATACTACAAATTAATTTCACAGATAGCTTCTTTCTAGTTTTTATCTGGAGATACTCCGTTTTCCCCCCTAGGCCTCAAAGGGTAGCCAAATGTCCCTTCACAGGTTCTACAAAAAGAGTGATTCCAACATGCTGAATCAAAGAAAAGATTTAACAATTATGTGAGGTAAATGCACATATCATAAAGCAGTTTCTTATATAGCTTCTTTCTCGTATTTATCTGGTGATATTTCCCAGAAACCTCAATGGACTCTTAAATGTCCTTTTGGAGATTCCACAAAAAAAGTGATTCAACCTGCTGAATCCAAATAAAGATTTACTGGGGATTTAACCTTTTCACCTTAAGATTCAATGATTTCCCCAATGTCCCATCACAGATTGTACAAAAACAGTGTTTCTAAGCTGTTGAATCAAAAGAAAAAATTAACTCTGTGCAATGAATGTATATATTATGAAGCTGTTTCATAGATAGCTTCTTTCTATTTTTTTTTTCCTGGAGATATTACCTTTACCACCCTAAGCCTCAAAGAGCTCCCAAATGTCCATTCACAGATTCTACAAAAACAGTGTTTACAAACTGCTGAATCAAAAGATAGGTTTACCTCTGTGAGATAAATAAATACATCATTAAGCAGTTTCACAGATAGCTTTTATCTGGCATTTATCTGGGAATATTCAACTTTTAAACCTAGGCCTCAATGAGTTTCCAAATATCCCTTGGGAGATTCTACAAAAACAATGTTTCCAAACTGCTGAATCAAAAAGGATTTAACTCTGTGAGATGAGTTTACACATCACAAAGCAGTTTCACAGATACCTTTTTCTAGTTTTAGCTGAGCATGTTTGCTTTTTCACAATAGGCATTGATGTGCTCTCAAATATCCTTTTGCAGATTCTACAAAAACAGTGTTTCCAAATCGCTGAATCAAAATATAGGTTTAACTTGGTGAGATGAATCCACACATCACAAAGCAGTTTCACAGAAAGCTGCTTTCTAGTTTGTATCTGGTGATATTTGCTTCTCCAAAATACGCCTCAATGAGCTCCCAAATGTCCTTTCACAGATTCTACAAATACAGTGTTTACAAACTGCGGAATCAACAGAAAAGTTTAAATCTTTGAAATGAACTCACACATCACAAAGCAGTTTCTCAGATGGCTACTTTCTAGTTTATATCTGGGGATATTCACTTTTTCAATGAGCTGGCTTCAATGAGTTCCAAAGTATCCCTTTGCAGATTCTAGAAAACAGTGTTTCCAAACTGCTGAATCAAAATAAAGGTTTAACACTGTGAGATGAATGCACAAATCACAAAGTAGTTTCTCAGATATCTCCTTTCTAGTTCTTATCTGGCGTTATTTGCTTTTTCACCATTGGCCTCAATAAGCGTCCAAATGTCCCTTCACAGATTCTACAAAAATAGTGTTTCCAAACTGCTTAATCCAAAGGTAAGTTTAACTCTGTCAGATGAATCCACACATCTGAAAGCAATTTCACAGAGAGTCTCTTTCTAGTTTTTATATGGGAATATATACTTATTTACAATAAGCCTCAATGAGTTCCAAAATATCCCCTTGCAGATTCCACAAATACAGTAATTCCAAACAGCTGAATCAAAACATAGGTTTAATTCTATGAAAACGCAGTTTCAAAGACAGCTTCTTTCTGGTTTTTATCTGGTGATATTCACTTCTTTACAATAGGCCTCAATGAGCTCCCAAATGTTTCTTTGCAGATTCTACAAAAATAGTGTTTTCAAAATGCCAAATGAAAAGAAAAGATTAATTCTGTGACATGAATTCACATGTCACAAAGCGGTTTCTCAGATATATTCTTTCAAGTTTTTATTTGAAGATATTTTCTTTTTCACCATGGGCCTCATGTGCTCCCAAATGTCCTCTTGTAGATTCTACAAAAACAGTGTTTCCAAACTGCTGAATCAAAAGAAAGGTGTATCTCTGTGAGGTGAATGCACACATCACAAAGCAGTCTCTCAGATAGCTTGTTTCTGGTTTGTTTCTGGGGATATTCATTTTTTCACCAGAGGCCTCAAATCGCTTCCAAATGTCCTTTTGCAGATTCTACAAAAACAGTATTTCCATACTGCAGAATCAACAGAAAGTTTGAACTCTGTGAAATTAGTGCACACATCACAGAGCAGTTTCTCAGATAGCTTCTTTCTAGATTTTGTCTGAAGATATTTGCGTTTTCAACATTGGCCTCAATTGAATCCCAAATATCCCTTTGTAGCTTCTAAAAAAACAGGATTTCCAAACTTCAGAATTGAAAGAAATGTTTAACTCTGTGAGATGAATCTACACATCCCAAAGGAGTGTGGAAAAGATAGGTTATGTTACATTTTTGTCTGGGATATTCACTTTTTCAGCACAGGCCTCAAATCACTTCCAAATGTCTTTTCACAGATTATCCAAAAAACAGTGTTTCCATGCTGTAGAACCAAAAGAAAGTTTCAACTCTGTGAGATGAATGCACACATCACAAAGCAGTTTCTCAGATAGCTTCTTTTTAGTTTTTATCTGAAGACATTTGCTTTTTCACCATTGGCCTCAGTGAGCTCCCAAATGTCCCTTTGTAGATTCTACAAAAACAGAGTTTCCAAACTGCAGAATTGAAATATAGTTTTAACTCTTTGAGATGAAATCCCACATCACAAAGCAGTTTCACAGAGAGCTTCTTTCTAGTTTTCTTCTGGTGATATTCACTTCTTCACAATAAGTCTGAATGAGCTCCAAAATGTTCCTTTGCAGATTCAACAAAAACAGTGTTTCCAAACAGCTGAATCAAAAGAAAGGTTTAACTCTGTGAGATGATTCCCCACATCCCAAAGCAGTGTGAAAAAGATAGCTTCTGTTAAGTCTTTGACTGGGGATATTTGCTTTTTCACCATAGACCTCAAACAGCCTCAAAATGACCTTTCAAAGATAATACAAAAACAATGCTTTTAATCTGCTGAATCAAAAGGTTTAAAACTGTTAAATGAATGCACACATCACAAAACAGTTTCTCAGATAGTTTCCTTCTAGTTTTTATCTTGGAACATTCGACTTTTTACCATTTGCCTCAATGAGTCCCCAAATGTCCATTTGTAGAATATACAAAAACAATGTTTCCAAACTGCTGTGTCAAAAGAATGGATTAACTGTTAGATGAATGAAAATGTCATAAAGTAGTTTCTCAGTTAGCTTCTTCCTAATTTTTACCTGAAGATATTTGTTTTGTCACCATAGGCCTCCATGCGCTCCAAAACGTCCTTTTTCATATTCTACAAAAACAGCGTTTCCAAACTGGTGAATAAAAAGAAAGATTTAACTATGTAAGACGAATGCATACATCACAAAGCAGCATCTCAAATATCTTCTTTCTAATTTTTACCTGAAAGTATTTGCATTTTCACCATAGGCCTAAATACATTCCCAAATGATTTCATGGAGACCCTACAAAAACAATATTTCCAAACTGCTGCATCAACAGAAAGGTCTTACTCTGTGAGATGAATGAATACATCATAAAACAGTTGCTCAGCTAGCTTCCTTCTAGTTTCCATCTGGGAATATTTTCTTTTTCACCATAGGTCTCAATGTGCCTCAAAATGTCCCTTCGCAGAATCTACAAAAACAGTGTTCCAAAGTGCTGAATCAAATGAAAGGTTTAACTCTGTGAGATGAACTCACACATGACAAAGTATTTGCTCACGTATCTTCTGTCTAGTTTTCACCTGAAGATATTTGCTTTTTCACCGTAAACCTCAATGTGCTCCCAAATGTCCTTTCTCAGATTCTGTAAAGACAGTGTTTCCAAGATCCTGAATCAAAGAAAGATGTAACAGTGTGAGATGAATGCACACATCACAAAGCTCGGATAGCCTCTTTCTGGTTTTACCTTGAGATGTTCACTTTTTCACCATAGACCTCAAAGCATTTCAAAATGTCCCTTTGCAGATTCTACAAAAACAGTGTTCCCATAATGCTGATTCAAATGAAACTTTTAACTCTGTGAGATAAATGCACATATCATAAAGCAGTTTCTCAGATAGCTTCTTTCTAGTTTTTATTTAAAAGTATTTACCTTTTCTCCATATGCCCCAGTGAGTTTCAAAATGTCCTTTCACAGATTCTACAAACGCAATGTTTCCAAACTGATGAATCAAAATAAAGAGGTAACTCCATGAGATTAATGGACATATCATAAAGTAGTTTCTCAAATAGCTTCTTTCTAGTTTTTATCTTAAGATATTCAATTTTTCACCATAGGCGACAATGTGCTCCCAAATACTTTTTCACAGATTCTACAAAAACAGTGTTTTCAAACTCCTGAATCAAAAGAATGTTTTAACTCTTTGAGATGAATACACATATCACAAAGCAGTTACTCAGAAAGGGTCATTCTGGTTTTTATCTGGGGATATATGCTTTTTCACCATAGGTCTCAAGGCACCTCAAAATGACCCTTCTCAGATTCTACAAAAACAGTGTTTCCAAATTGCTGAATCAAAAGAAACATTTAACTCTGTTAGATGAATATACTCATCACAAATGCTTTCTCACATAGCTTCCTTTAGTTTCTATCCAGGGACATTCACTTTTTCACCATAGGCTACAATGAGCTCCCAAATATCCATTCACAGAAAACACAAAAATAGTGTTTCCAAACTGCTGCATCAAAAGAAAGGTTTAACTCTGTGAGATGAATACACATATCACAAAGTAGTTTCTCAGGTAGATTCCTTCTAGTTTTTATTGGAAGATATTTGCTTTTTCACTATAGGCCTCCATGCATTCCCAAATGTCCTTTCACAGATTCTACAAAAGCAGAGTTTACAAACTGTTTAATCAAAAGAAAGGTTTAACTCTGTGGGATGAATGCACACATCACAAAGAAGTTTCTCAGATAGCTTCTTTCTAATTTTTATCCAAAGGTATTTGCTTATTCACCATAGACTTAAATGCATCTCCAAATGATTTCTTGCAGATCCTACAAAAACAGGGTTTCCAAATTGCTATATCAACGGAAAGGTTTAACTCTGTCAGATGAATGCAAACATCACAAAGCAGTTGCTCAGATAGCTTTCTTCTACTTTCTATCTGGGGATATTCTCTTTTTCACCATAGGTCTCAATGTGCCTCAAAATATCCCATCAAAGATTCTACAAAAACATTGTATCCACACTGCTGAATCAAAAGAGAGATTTAACTCTGTGAGATGAATGCACACATCACAAAGTGGTTTCTCAGATATCTTCTTTCAAGTGTTTAATGGAAGATATTTGCTTTTTCACCATCGGCCTCAAGGTGCTCCCTGATGTCCTTATGCAGATTCTACAAAAACAGTGTTTCTAAACTACTGAATCAAAAGATAGGCTTAATTCTGTGAGATGAATGCACACATCATAAAGTAGTTTCTCAGATAGCTTCCATCTAGTTTTTATTGGAATATTTGCTTTTTCGCCAATGGCCTCAATGAACTCACTAATATCCATTCCCAGAATGTACAAAAACAGTGTTTCCAAACTTCTGAATAAAAACAAAAGTTTAATTCTGTGAGACAAATACACACATCACAAAGCAGTTACTTATATAGCTTCTTTTGTAGTTTTTTATCAGGGGATATTCCCTTTTTTATCATAGGCCTCAATGCGCCTCAAAATGTTCCCTCGCAAAATTTACAAAAACAGTGTTCCAAACTGCTGAATCAAAAGAAAGGTATAACTTTGTGAGATGAATTCACACATGATGAAGTAGTTGCTCTGATATCTTCTTTCTAGTTTTCACCTGAAAATGTTTGCTTTTTCACTGTAAACCTCAATGCACTCCCAAATGTCCTTCCTCAGATTCTATAAAGACAGTATTTCCAAACGGCTGAATGAAAAGAAATGTGTAACTCTGTGAGATGAATGTACACATTGCAAAGCTCCTTTCTAGTTTTTAATCTAAAGATATTTGCCTTTTCTCCATATGCCCCAGTGAGTTCCCAAATGTCCCTTCACAGAATCTACAAAAGCAATGTTTCCAAATTACTGAATCAAAAGAAACATGCAACTCTTCTTTCTAGTTTTTATCTGACGATATTTTCTTTTTTATCATAGGCCTCAATGTACTCCAAAATGTCCTTTCATAGATTCTACAAAAACTTTGTTTTCATATTGCTGAATCAAAACAATGGTTTACCTCTGTCATATGAGTGCACATATCACAAAGTGATTTCTCAGGCAGCTTTCTTCTAGTTTTTTTTTATTATTATACTTTAAGTTCTAGGGTACATGTGCATAACGTGCAGGTTTGTTACATATGTATACTTGTGCCATGTTGGTGTTATCTCAGGATATTTGTTTTTTCAGCATTGGCCTCAATGACATCGCAAATCTCCATTGGCAGAATGTACATAAAGAGTTTTTACAAACTGTTGAATAAAAAAAGGTTTACATCTGTGAGATGAATGCATGCATGACAAAGAGGTTTCTCAGATAGCTTTCTTCTGGTTATTATCTTGGGATATTCACTTTTTCATCATTGGCCTCAATCAGTATCCAAAGGTCAATTTGCAGAATGTACAAAAAGGTGTTTCCAAACTACTGAATCAAAAGAATGGCTTAATTCTCTGACAAGAATGCACACATGACAAAGAATTTTCTCAGATACCTTGTTTCTAGTTTTTTCTGAAGATATTTGCTTTTTCATTATATGCCTTAAAGCCCTCCCAAATTTCCATTCACAGAATGTACAGAAAGAGTGTTTCCAAACTCCTGAATCAAAAGAATGGTTTAACTCTGTGAGATGAATGCACACATCACAAAGTGGTTTTCCAGATTAACACAGGAACCCACCCCCAGTATTTCAACCTATATTCTTTCTATTTTCCCTCAGCATCGACTGGTTGAGAAATAAAGAGAAAGGGTACAAGGAGACGAATTTTGTAGCTGGGCCTCTGGGCATGAAATCACATATTGGTAGGACCATGATGCCCACCTGAGCCACAGAACGAGCAGGTTTTTATTAAAGATTTCAAACAGGGAGGGAGTGTATCAACAGGGAGTAGGTCACAAAGATCACATGCTTCAAAGGGCAAAAAGGAGAACAAGGATCACATGCTTCTGAAGAAACAGGACAAGGGCAAATCAGAAGTTCTAATGAGGGTCTGTGTTCGGTAGTGTGCATATTTCTTGATAATCATCTTGACATAAAACAGGTTTCAAGAGCAGAGAACTAGACTGATCTCAAGTTAACTAGGGTGGGGTTTTACCCCACCCTAGTAAGCCTGAAGGTATTGCAGGAGACCAGGGTTCACCTCAGTCCTTATCTCAACTGCATAGGACAGACACTCCCAAACAAGCCATTTATAGACCTCCCCCCAGGAATGCAATTCTTTCCCAGAGTATTAAATATCAACATTCTTTGTTAGGGAAAGAAGTTAATGATATCTTCCCTATTGCAATTCCGTTTATAGGCTCTCTGCAAGAAGAAAAATATGGCTCTTTTTGCCTGACCCTGCAGGCTGTCAGACTTTATGGCTGTCTTCCCTTGTTCCCTAAAATCCAATGTTATTCTGTTCTTTTTCAAGGCACCCTGATTTCATATTGTTCTAATGCACATGTTTTACAATCAATTGGTACAGTTAACACAATCATCACAGTAATCCTGAGGTGATACACACCCTCAGCTTATGAAGATAACAGGATTGAGAGGTTAAAGTAAGATTGGTGTAAGAAATTATGAAAGTATTATTTTGAAAGTGATACATGTATATGTTAAATTGAAATGTTTACAATTTATGTTCCTCTTCCATGGCTCCACTGGTCCCTCCTTTTGGTGTCTCTGACTTCCCTCAAATCTCCCTCTTTCCTTTTATATAAATGTGCAATGGCAATGAAGGCTTGCTCATTCTCTCAGTTTTGACACAGGATTCTTTGAGTGGTCTGGCAGTCTAAAAACAAGTTGATTAAACAGAGAAACATAATTCCAAAATTTACTACAGTGGAGCCCCCAGTAGACTTAATCCAAATCATGAGGTTCAGTCCAGAAAGACTTTCTGACACCTGATCTCACTCCTCAGCTCCAGGCATAATGGATAAATGAGTTTGAGAGGCTTCACAAATCTGTTTCTTCAATTTAGTTATGTTCAAGAATAAATTATCTTCCCTACTCATAAGGTGTCCTTTGACCATTTTCCATGATCAGTCTCATTGTAGGAATATGTGTGATACAGAAATCCAAAGTATTCCCATCGCACTGCATTTGTATGTGATGTTTGAGACTCACTACCTGATCTCCAAGCCAAATAAAAGACTGTCTTAAATCATTAATTTGATTAGTTAATTTTTGATCAATACCCTGTTGAGAATTCCACATTTGGGTGTAGTTGGCTTGCCAACCCTTAACAAAATGAGCCATTTGAGTAGATTGATATAATGCCATTCTGGTAGTAGTGGCCAGTGCAGTGACTGTAATTAGGACCATGCTCACAGCATTTAAAGTGAAAACAAATCTCGTAACTCTTTTGAGAATTCATTGTAACACTTCATTAATTAAATGTACTGAGGGGGAAGATTCTCAAGGTTTGGGTAAAATTACCGGTGTCCAGATTCCTTCTTGAACTCAAACCAACATTACACTTTTCCTGGAGTCAAAGTTGGAGTTAACACAAGTGTATAAATAACAATTAATGCCTTTGACAGTTTGATTGTTCATCTAAATTTTAATATTTCCCACTAACAGTGTGTAAGGAACCTTAATACAACTCTGTATAGGAATAGTCAGGTTGGAGGTAAACAAAGGAGAATGTCTGAATCTATGTTGATACTGAGGGAGAGGAGTGGCAGTTGCAATGCCCAATGTTCTCCACCATAAAAAAGCAATCTGAGGCGCCTAGGATGCCAAATATGTAGATGGGCATACCTGGGTCAAGAAAAATTATGATAATGCCAATTGGAGTCTCTTAAAGGAGGACTGTGATCAGAAAGAGGAAAAGAGTTTGAAGGGGATTTATCATGGAGTTCAGAGTCAGGGATGTGAGGGGCAGTGATGGGGACAACAGACAGAAAAGTTTACCCTTCCCTTACAGTCGAGACTTGGCAATAGCCAATTTCCATAGTTCTGGGCCCTCTGGGTTCAGAATGGGAAATATATGAGGCCTTGGCCAGGGTGGGGGGTTATGAACTTATCTTTCCATTTTAAGGGAAAGAATGAGCTGAAATTCCTATGCAAAGTAAGGTCATGATCCTCGTCCTCCCAATAAGAAATAAAATAAGTAGTCTCCAGGCATTCCCTTCCGACAGAGGAGTAATTGCTTTTCAAATAACCCCCTTTGGTGGCCGGTTTATTACTAAACCATATGAGTCATTTTTTAATACTACTGCATGGGAGCTAACACAGTATTCCCAAATTAAAGTTTTAGTTGGGCCCTTGAACATTTTAGGACATGGTTTTCCTAAAGGTTTATATTGAAAGTATGGAGTATCCCCTATTACTCCCCTTTTCATTTGTCTTACTGGAGAAAGGGAAATATCGGAGACTAAATGTCCCTGTTACTTTGTAGCTAATCTCTCCAGAAGATCAACAGCCTAGACTTGAGTTTCTAGATGGATGCAACCAGGTGCAAGTCAGAGAAACAGAGGAGGGTATTTATAACTTATAGTAACATTAAATACAGTGCCTTCTTCTCCTGGTTGAGTGGGGCAATGGTCATCTGTAGCTCCAGGCATCCACACACTATCGTTAGTATAGATTTCCACCGGAAGCCTCCATCCAGGTAAGAGGTCAAATAAAAGGCACATAAGCTCAATAATCATAATTTTGTGTAGCAGGTAAATCAGTGTGAGGGGAAACTGGCGAGACAGAAAGTATAAGGAGGAGAATTATTAAATAAAACTTATTGTAAGTGAAATCCAGTGCTGAAGGTGAAAGAGAACAGCAGGATGTCATTTTCAGGCTAATAGAAATGGTGAGATTTTTAGATTTAGGAGAACTGGGATTCGATAGAGGGGTCTCCATTGCCATTAGGGAAGATTGAACCAGACCCATTTTGATTTAGCGTGTGAGTTTTTGAGGAGTTGGCACAGATCTCACCAGGTATGAGGGCGACCTCTAACATGGATGTCCTTTTCTTTTCCCTGTGGTTTTCATTGTCAGTATTCACACGAAGTTTAAGTCTCCCAGTGGGCACCGAGACGGGATTGATGATGTCCTAGTGAAACAGAAGCATACCCTCCTCCTCACGTTATAATTTTTCCAGGTTCCCAAGTATTGGTCTGGGAGTTTTTCCATAACACTGGCTTTTTTTTTGCCTATATAATGGCATTCAGCTGCAGTCAGAATATTGCCTTTAGGAACATTTACAAAGTTTAAAGTAAACAAGGCTAAATGCAATTGAGAGTGGGGAGTGGTTAAATTATGCTTTTGTTGTTCAGACTGTTTGGAAAATTTGGTTTTTAAAGTGTGATTTGCCCTTTCTGGTCCTCAAAGATTGTAAGGGATTTAGGTAATATGGGAATTTTCCCATTGTTGCATAAATAAATCAAAAGCCTTACTAACATATCCAGGAGAGTTGCCTATTTTTATTTGATATGGAAGCCCCATAACTGGAAAGCGTGGATACAGATGTATTTTAACTTGGGCCATACCTTCCCCTGTTTGGCAAGTAGCCCAGATAAATCCTGAAAAGGTGTCTACAGAAACATGTAGATATGAAAGTCTGCCAAAGGAGCTAACATGAGTCACATTCATTTGCCATAAATCATTAAGAGTTAGACCTATGGGATTAACTCCAGGTTTCTGATTTGGAAAGACAAAAACTTGGCACTGAGGGCAGCGGTGGACAATAAGGTTAGCCTCCTTCCAGGAGAGAACAAATTTGTCTTTTAATCCAGCAGCATTGACATGAGTGAGATTATGGAACTCTTGAGCTTCTTGGGTTGCAAAAGAGACCAAACAGTCCACTTATGGTTACCAGCAGACATAGGTCCTGGTAAAGGGGTATGAGATCTAATATGTCTACCTTGAAAGGGTGTCTACCTTGATGAACTGCCTGTTGTAACCTTGAAAATAAAGAAGCCAATTCAGAATTATCAATATGTTTGATAGCAGCAGTTTCTATATTTTAGTGGCATGTACAACATAAGCAGAATCAGAGGCAATATTTAAAGGTTTGGGGAAATCCTGTAAGGCAGTAATTACAGCAATTAACTCTGCCTTTTGAGCAGACATGTAAGGGGTAGAAATAAGCTTCTCTGTAGGACTCACATAACCAGCATTTACGTTACTGGAGCCATCAGTCAACACTGTAACAGCCTCAGGGTTGGACTGATCAACGGTCAATTGAGGGACCACACAAGAAGTCATTTTTATAAAATCAAGCAATTTGTTTTTTGGATATGATTGTCAATAATACCAATACAATCAGCCAAGTGAGTTTGCCACAGTATGGAATGTTGAAAAGCAGCTTGAACTTCGAGCCAATTTAAAGGAACTACAAATAAATTTGGATCAAATCCGGAAATTTTAAGTTTTCTACACTGAACTTGTCCAATTAGGGTGGCCGTTTGGTCCAGATAAACACACAAAGTTTTTGACACAGAATGAGGAAGAAAACACCACTCCCCTAAATCATTACGTTGAATTATTAGCCCAGTAGGAGAGTGCAATGAAGCAAAAATCAGAAGCTGGAAAGGCTGAGATGACTGTACTCTAGACAACTGGGCAGTTTAGATTTTTTCTTCTATGAATTGAAATTCCAGTGAAGCCTCAGGGATCAAAGTACTGGGACTGTGGAGATTGGAATCTCCACATAGCATTGGAAACAATTTAGATAGTGCATATGTTGGAATGCCTAAAGTAGGTCTTAAATAATTAATGTTACCCAAAATTTTTTGGAAATTATTTAAGATTTTCAAAGGATCTCACCTAATCTGAACTGTTTCAGGTTGAATACATTCTTTATTGACCAGCATTCCTAAACATTGAGCAAGAGTGGTCTGTTGAATTTTATCCTGAGTGATGTGTAATCGAGCCTCTGTAACCCGGTGGCTCAAAAAATGATAACAATTAATTGTTTATCAGTGGAGACAGCAATTAATATGTCAGTAATATAATGAAAAATATGGGCCTTGTGGAAAGGAAATTGAGCTCAAACTGGTGAAAGCACATATCCAACATAAAGCTGGCAGACGGTAGGGTCATTCAGCATCCCCTGATGAAGTACTTTCCATTGATAATGAGCTGTAGGCTTCTGATTATTGATAGATGGAAGAGTAAACGCAATTTTTTCACAATCCGATTTATGTAAAGCAATATAAAAATAATCTTTAAGATCAATAACTATGAGAGGCCAACTCTTAGGTATTAAATCAGGGGCAGGCGTGCCACGTTGGATGGCTCCCAAAAGTTTAATTACAGCATTAATGGCCCTTAAATCAGTTACCATCTGGCACTTGCCTGATTTCTTTTTTTACTAGAAAAACATGAGAATTCTAGGAGGAAAGAGAAAGTTCCACATTTCCAAGTTGTAAAGCCTAATTGAGCGGCAGTGTTAGAGAAATTTTCAGAGCCTATGAGCTGAACCTGAGTAATTAGAGTGCCATCAGCCTGATTTAGCTGAGCCTGCAGATGGTCCTCTTCTAACCACCAGGTAAGGAATTGTAAATGCTGAGATGGAGTTAGAACAGCTTTTGTCAAAAGGTCCCAGTCTAAAGGAAGCAAAATGACCTCAGTACAAAAGGTCTGTAATATCATTTTAACATATGGAGAAGTAGGACCATACTGAGTACAAGCATCCTTGAATTCTTTTGAAAAGGTAAGATTGAGTGGTGCATATCAAAGCACATATACCCCTTGAACATTAGGAGGTTCTAGCGTGACAGGATAAGCTCATGCCTCTAATCCAGTTTTTCTTTGTTTTGGCATAATAGGCGTTGCATGGAAGTTTCAAGAGCAGGCACATGAGACGGAATTGGCATAGAAGTGACAGGAAAACCATGGATAGATAAGGGAAACTGAGGTTGAGGTGGTCAGACCGGTATGAGAATGTGAGAAAGGGGCATTGTGGGAGCAGAAAAGGCAGAAGCATACTGATGATTATTGGCATCTATGTGCGAAGAAGGGTACAGAGAAGCAGGTTGAGTGGATGGCAAAGTGACTGGTTGAGGTACCGAAATTACAGGAGGATGAGGGGTTGCAGTGGATGGGGGAGGACCTGCAGAATTACAGGTAAATTGTAGTTTGGTCTCAGAGCCATTAGGTGGCTCCTTAGGCAAAGACTACAAAGGTTTTAAGAGGGAAGAGTTAGCATAGGTATGATCCTGGGCTGTTCAAGTCAGGGCCACGGGAGCTACAAGTATTGACACTTCATGAAAAGAAATAAGATCATCAGGGTGTGATTTTAAGCCAAAGTCTCCAGAGTTAGATATTGAATCATCAACATCATCAGGTGGGGGAGGAGTAGGCAAAAGGAGAGGCTGAGCGATAACAAAGGCCATGCAGAAGAGGAAACCTGATGAAGAAGTACAGGGTCGTCAGATTCAGAAAACTGTGGTAACTGCAAGGGTCATGGGATTTGTATCTCATTAGGATTGCACATACCAAGTCCCAATCAACCCAAACAGTGACGGGAACATAATTTCTTGTTGGGACCATTTCCCAGAATTTTGCACCAACATGATCCCATAGTTCCACATCTAACTTTCCCTTTTCAGGAAACCAAGGACAGTGTTTTCCACTGCCCTGCATAGAGTGACTATATTTTCCATGGGCAACTGAACCCCATCTTGTTTTAACAGGAATTTAATATAGCAGAGATAAGCATAATGTTTAGACTCTGCATGATCCAGAGTTACCCCAAACGATACACAGACAACTCACCAGTCATCAGAGAGATGAACAAGCGTTTCTGTGGACCAGATCAATGAACGTTTCTCCACACCTTGACATCACATATTGATAGGACTGTGATATCCACCTGAGCTGTAAATCAACAAGTTTTCATTAAGGATTTCAAAAGGGGAGGGGGTGTATGAAAAGGGAGTAGATCACAAAGATCACATGCTTCAAAGGGCAAAAAGGAGAACAAAGATGAGAAACTTCTGAGGAAACAGGACAAGGACAAATCAGAAGTTCTGATAAGGATCTATGCTCAGCAGTACACATATTGTCTTGATGATCATCTTAACAGAAAGCAGTATTTGAGAGCAGAGAACTGATCTGACCTCAAATTTACCAGAGTGGGGTTTTCCCCACCGTAGTAAGCCTGAGGATGCTTCAAGAGACAAGGGCATATCTCAGGACATTGGGGATGGCATTTAGGCCTATGGTGAAAAAGAAAATATCTTCAGATAAAAACAAGAAAGAAGCCTTCTGAGAAACTGATTTGTGTTGTGTGCATTCAACTAACAGAGTTAAGCTTTTGTTTTGATTCAGTAGTTGGAAACAATGTTTTTGTATGTTCTGCAAATAGACATTTGAGAGTCATTGAGGCCTATGGTGAAAAAGAAAATATCTTCAGATAAAAACTAGTAATAAGCTTTCGGAGGAACTACTTTGTGATGTGTGAAGTCATCTCACAGAGTGAAACTTTCTTTTGATGCAGCAGTTTGGAAACAATGTTTTTCTAGAATCTGTGAAAGGACTTTTGGGAGCTCATTAAGGCCTACAGTGAAAAAGAAAATATCTTCAGATATAAACTAGAAAGAAAAACTTTTTGAGAAACTGCTTTGCAATGTGTGCATTCACCTCACAGAGTTAAACCTTTGTTTTGATTCAGAAGTTTGGAAACACTGTTTATTTTTTGATTCAGCAAAGGATATTTCAGAGGGCATTGAGGCGTATAGTGAAAAAGGAAGTATCTTCAGATAACTAGAAGGAAACTTTCTGAGAAACTGCTTTGTGATTTGTCTATTGATCTCACAGAGTTAAGCCATTCTTTGATTCAGCAGTTTGGAAACACTGTTTTTGTACACTCTGCCAATGGACATTTGAGAGTATGTTGAAGCCTATTGTGAAAATGAAAATATCTTCAGATAAAAACTAGAAAGAAGCTTTCTGATATATTGGTTTGTTATGTGTACATTGATCCACAATATTAAACTGTTCTTTTGATTCAAGAGTTTGGAAATACTGTTTTTGTACATTCTGTGAATGGATATTTTGGGGTCATTGAGGCCAATGGCGAAAAAGAGAATATCCCAGGCTGAAAACTAGAAGGAAGCTATCTGATAAAATGCTTTCTGATGTGTACATTCATTGGCAAGGTTTAAACCTTTATTTCAATTCAGCAGTTTGGAAATGCTGTTTTTGTAGAATCTGGGAAAGGATAGTTGCAAGAGCATTGAGGCCTATGGTGATAAAGGAATTATCTTCAGATAAAAACTAGAAAGAAGCTTTCTGTGAAACTGCTTTACAATGTGTGCATTCACCTCACACAGTAAAAGCTTTCCATTCTTTCAGTAGTTTGGAAGCACTGTTTTTGTACATTATATGAATGGACAATTGGGAGCTCTTTGAGGCCAGTGGTGAAAAAGCTAATATTCCAAGATAAAAAATAGAAGGAAGATATCTGATAAACAGATTTGTGATGTGTGCATTCTTCTTGCAGAGATAAACCTTTCTTTTGATTCAGCAGTTTTGAAACACTGTTTTTGTAAAATCTGAGAAAGGACATTTGGGGTTGTTTGAGGCCTATGGTGAGAAAGAAAATATCTTCATATAAAAAGTAGATGGAAGCTTTCTGAGAAACTGCTTTGTGATGTGTGCATTCATCACACACAGTTAAATCTTTCTTTTGATTCAGCAGTTTGCAAGCACTATTTCTGTAAAATCCTAGAAAGGACATTAGAGAACACATTGAGGCCTACAGTGAAAAAGAAAATATCTTCAGATGAAAACTTGAAAAAAACTACCTGAGAAACTGCTTTTTAATGAATGCATTCATCTCACAGATTAAAACTTTTCTTTTGACTCAGCAGTTTGGAAACACTGTTTTTGTGGAATCTGTGATAGGACATTTGGGAGCACTTTGAGTCCTTTGGTGAAAAAGGGAACATCACCAGATATAAACTAAAATAAGCTATCTGTTAAACTGCTTTGTGATTTTTGGATTTACCTCACAGAGTTAAACCTTTCTTTTGATTCAGTAGGCTGGAAACACTGTTTTTGTAGAATTGTCAAAGGAACATTTGGGAGCTGATTGAGGTCTATTGTAAATAAGTGAATATCACTAGATAAAAACTAGAAAGAAGCACTCTGTGAAATTATTTTGTGATTTGTGTGTTCTTCTCACAGAGTTAAACCTATCTTTGATTCAGCACTTTGGAAACACTGTTTCTGTAGAATCTGCCAAAGGACATTGGGGAGCGAATTGAGGTCTACAGTGAAAAAGCAAATATCCCCAGAAAGAAAAACCAGAAAGAAAATATCTGAGAAAGTGCTTTGTGATGTGTGCATTCATCTCACAGAGTTAAACGTTTCTTTTCATTTGACAGTTTGTAATCACTCTTTTTGTAGAATCTGCGAAAGAACATTTGGGAGTGCATTGAGACCTATGATGAAAAAGAAAATATCTGCAGATCAATAATTTAAAGAAGCTATCTGAGAAACTGATTTGTGACGTGTACTTTCAACTCACAGAGTTATACCTTTCTTTTGATCTAGCTCTTTGTAAACATTGTTTTTATAGAATCTGCAAAGTGACATTTGGGATCTCATTGAGGCAAATGATGAAACAGCAAACAGTCCCAGATAAAAACTAGAAAGAAGCTATTTCAGAAACTGGTTTGCAATGCGTGCATTCATCTCAATGAGTAAAATCTTTCTTTTGATTCATCAGTTTGGAAACACTGTTCTGGTAGAATTTGTGAAAGGACATATTGGAGTGCAGTGTGACCTATGGTGAATAAGCAAATATTCCCAGATAAAAACAAAAAAGAGGCTGTATGTTAACTGCTTTGATTTATGAATTCATCTCACAGAATTAAACCTCTTGTTTGATTCAGCAGTTTGGAGACACTGTTTTTGTCGAACAAGTAAAGGGACATTTGGAAGTTTATTTAGGTCAACGGTGAAAAATGAATATCCCAGTTAAAAACTAGAAAGAAGGTATCCACAAAACTACTTTGTGATGGGTGCATTCATTTCACAGAGGTAATACTTTTTTTTAGTCAGCAGTTTGGAAACACTCCTTTGTAGAATCTGCAAAAGGACATTAGGGAGCAAATTGAGGTTTATAGTGTAAAAGGAAATATCTTCACATAAAAAATATAATGAAGCTTTCTGAGACACTGCCTTGTAATATGTGCATTTACCTCAAACAGTTAAACCTTTCTTTTGATTCAGCAGTTTGAAAACACTGTTTTTGCAGAACTTGCAAAGGGCCATTTGTGAGCTCATTGAGGTTAATTGTGAAAAAGTGAATATCCTGAGATAAAAACAAGAATGATGCTTTCTCAGGTATTGCTTGGTGGTGACAGAATTCTTCTCATAGAGGTAAAATTTTCTTTTATTTCAGAAGTTTGCAAGCCCTGTTTTTGTGGAATCTTAGAAAGCATATTTGGGGGTGCATTGAGTCCTATGGTGAAAAAGCGAATATCCCTGCATGAAAACTAGAAAGTAACTAGTTGAGAAATTGCTTTGTGATCCAGGCATTAATCTCACAGAATAAACAGACCTTTTTATTTAGCAGTATTGAAACACTGTTTTTGAGGAACCTGCGAAAGGACATCTTGGAGTGCATTGAGGCCTATAGTGAAAAAGGAATTATCTTCAGATAAAACTAGAAAGAAGCTATCTGAGAAACTGCTTTGTTTATGCATTGATTTATCCCTCAAAGTTAAACTTTTTTTTATTGATTCAGCAGTTTGGACACATTGATTTCATAGAATCTGAGAAAGGACATTTGGGAGCACTTTGAGGTTTATGGTGAAAAAGAAAATACCTTTAGATAAAAATGTGAAAGAGGCTGCCTGATAAACTGCTTTGTGATATGTAAATTCATTTCACATGGTTAAACTGACCTTTTTATTCAGCAGTTTGAAAACAATCTTTTTGTAGAAATTGTGAAGGGTCATTTAAGGGCTCATTGAGGCCATTTGTGAAAAAGAAAATATCCCCAGAGGGTTTCTGGGGGTGGAGCAAGATGGCCGAGTAGGAAAAGCTCCAGTCTCCAACTCCCAGCGCGAGTGACACAGGAGACTGGTGATTTCTGCATTTTCAACTGAGGTACTGGGGTCATCTCACTCGGGAGTGCTGGACAATCGATGCTGGTCAGCCGTTGCAGCCTGACCAGCGAGAGCTGAAGCAGGGTGAGGCATCGCCTCACCTGGGAAGTGCAAAGGGGAAGGGAATCCCTTTTCCTAGCCAGGGGAACTGAGACACACAACACCTGGAAAATCGGATAACTCCCACCACAATACTGTGCTGTAAACAAACCGGCACACCAGGAGATTCTACCCTACACCTGGCCGGGAGGGTCCCATGCCCACAGAGCCTCCCTCCTTGCTAACACAGCAGTCTGCGGCAATCTAACTGCAAGGCAGCAGCGAGGCTGGGGGAGGGGTGCCCGCCATTGCTGAGGCTTAAGTAGGTAAACAAAGCC
>NW_012119822.1:252033-252344 GCF_000951035.1 Colobus angolensis palliatus | reverse complement strand
CAACAGCCCTTCATGCTAAAAACGCTCAATAAATTTGGTATTGATGGAACGTACCTCAAAATAACATGAGCTATTTATGACAGACCCACAGCTAATATCGTACTGAATGGGCAAAAACTGGGAAAATTCCCTTTGAAAACTGGCACGGGACAGGGATGCCCTCTCTCACCACTCCTATTCAGCGTGGTGTTGGAGGCCCTAGCTAGGGCAATCAGGCAAGAGAAAGAAATCAAGGGTATTCGTTTAAGGAGGGAAGAGGTCAAATTGTCCCTGTTTGCAGATGACATGATTGTATATTTAGAAAACCCCAT
>NW_012119822.1:250892-251466 GCF_000951035.1 Colobus angolensis palliatus | reverse complement strand
GAAGATTAATTCAAGATGGATTAGAGACTTAAATGTTAGACCTAATACCATAAAAACCCTAGAAGAAAATCTAATTAGTACCATTCAGGACACAGGCATGGGCAAGGACTTCATGTCTAAAACACCAAAAGCAATGGCAGCAAAGGCCAAAATTGACAAATGGGATCTAATTAAACTAAAGAGCTTCTGCACAGCAAAGGAAACTACCATCAGAGTGAACAGGCAACTTACAGAATGGGAGAAAATTTTTGCAATCTACTCATCTGACAAAGGGCTTGAAGGGGTGGCCAGCCCCTCCACACTTGTGGGTGCTTCTCGCTAGGTGAAATGAGAGACTTGAGAAAAGAAATAAAGATACAAAGTATAGAGAAAGAAAAGCGAGGCCCCAGGGGGCCAGTGCTGTGCTTACAGAGGACCCACACTGACACTGGTCTCTGAGTTCCCTCAGTATTTATTGCCAAAAAGATAAGGGAGTAAACCAGCAGTAAGGCATACAGATACACGGAGATGTTGCATTTTCCCAGGGATGGGCAGGAGACAGATGTTTTTCTTTTACTGAGATTTAAGGGAATGG
>NW_012119822.1:242839-249772 GCF_000951035.1 Colobus angolensis palliatus | reverse complement strand
CACACCAACATGGCACAAGTATACATATGTAACAAACCTGCACGTTATGCACATGTACCCTAGAACTTAAAGTATAATAGTAAAAAAAAATAAAAATAAAAATAAAAAAATTAAAAAAGAAGACCCTTCACGTCCTTAGTTAAACTGATTCCTACATATTTTATATTCTTTGTAGCTGTTACAGATGGGATTGATTTCTTGATTTGTTTTTCAGATTGTTCACTGTTGGTGAATATAAATACTACTGATTTTTGTATGTTGATTTTGTATCTTGTAACTTTGCTGAATTTGTTTATCAGTTATAACAGGTTTTTTGGTGGGATTATTAGGTTTTTCAAAGTATAAGTTCATGTCACGTGGAAGGAGGGCTAATTTGACTTCTTCCTTTCCAATTTCAGTGCCCTTTATTCCTTTCTGTTCTGCTCTGGCCAGGACTTCCAGTACTGTGTTGAAGAAAAGTGGTGAGGGTGAGCCCCATTGCCTCGTTCCACATTGTAGAGGAAATGCTTTCAATTTTTCCCCATTCTGTACGATGTTAGCTGTGGGTTTGTCATATTTGCACTTTGTAATTTTCAGGTATGTATTCTCTATATCCAGTTTAATAATTTTTTGTCATAAGCGATGTTAAATTTTATAGAATGCTTTAAAAAAAAAAAGAAAAGAAAATATCCCCAGATAAACACTAGAAAGAAGCTATCTGAGATACCCAATTGTGATGTGTGGATTCATCTCAGAGAGTTAAAATTTGCTTTTGATTCAGCAGTTTGGAAAAATTGTTTTTGCAGAAACTGGGAATGGACATCTGAGAGCTTATTGAGGCCAATGGTGAAAAAGTGAATATCCCCAGATAAAAACTAAAAAGGAGCTATCTGAGAAACTGCTTTATGATATGTGCACTCATTTCACAAAGTCAAGCCTATTTTTTATTTAGCAGTTTGAAGGCACTGTTTTTTGTAGAATCTGAAATGGGATATTTGGGAGCTCATTGAGGTCAATGGTGAGAAAGTGAATATCCCCAGATAAATAGTAGAAATAAGCTATCTGAGAAACGGCTTTGTGATGTATGCATTCATCTCAAAGAATTAAACTTTTCTTCTGATTCAGCAGTTTGGAAACACGGTTTTTGTAGAATCTGGGAAGGAACATATGGGAGCTCATTTAGGCCTATTGTAAAGAAGTGAATATTACCATATAGAAACTAGTAGGAAGCTCTCTGTGAAAGTGCTTTGTTATTTGTGGATTCATCTCAGAGCATTAAACTTTTATTTTGATTCAGCAGTTCGGAAACACTGCTTTTGTGGAATCTGCGAAGAGACACTTGGGAGGTCAAGGAGGCCAATGGTGAAAAAATGAATATTCCCAGATAAAAACGTGAAAGAATCTATCTAAGATACTGCTTTGTGATATGTGAATGCATTTCACAGAGTTAAACCTTTCTTTTGATTCATCAGTATGGAAGCACTGTATTTGTAGGACCTATGAAGGGACATTTGGTAGCACATTTAGCCCTGTTGTAGAGAAGCAAATTTCTTCAGATAAAAACTAGAAAGAAGCTCTCCATGAAAAGGCTTTGTGATGTTGGGATTCATGTCACACAGGTAAACTTTTGAAGCTCATCAAGGACTGTTGTAAAGAAGTGAATATCCCTAGATAAAAACTAGAAAAAAAGCTACCTGAGAAACTGCTTTCTGATGTGGATATTAATCTCACAGAGTTAAACTTTTCTTTTGATTCAGATATGGAAACACTCTTTTTGTGGAATCTGTGATAGGACATTTGGGAATGCACTGAGACCTATGGTGAAAAAGCCAAGATTCCCAAATAAAAACTAAGAAAAAAATACTATGTGTTGAACTGCCTCGTGATGTGTACATTTGTCTCACAAACTAAACCTTTCTGTTGATTAAGCAGGTTGGAAACACTGTTTTGGTAGAATCTGCAAAGGTACATGTGGGGCCTCTTTGAGGCTTACTGTAAAGAAGTGAGTATCATCGGATAAAATCTAGAAAGAAGCTATCTGTGAAACTGCTTTGTGATGTCTAGATTCATCTTAGAGAGTTAAACTTATCTTTTGATTCCGCACTTTGGAAACACTATTTTTATATTATCTCTGAAGGGACATTTTGAGGCGCTTTGAGGTCTATTGTGAAAAATTGAATATCCCCAGACAAAAATTTAACAGAAGCTATCTTTTCCACACTTCTTTGGGATGTGTGGATTCCTCTCACAGAGTTAAACCTTTCTTTTGATTCAGCAGTTTGGAAACACTGTTTTTGTAGAATCTGCAAAGGGACATTTTGGAAAGCATTGAGGCCTATGGTGGAAAAGTGAGTATCTCTAGATTAAAAAAATAGAAAGAAGCCATTTGTGAAACTACTTTGTGATGTGAAGATTCCTCTTACAGAGTTAAGTGTTTCTTTTGATTCAGCAGTTTGTAAACACTGTTTTTGTAGAATCTGTGAATGGACATTTGGGAGCCCTTTGAGGCCTAGGGTGATAAAGAGAATATCTGCAGAAAAAAACTAGAAAGAAGCTATCTATGAAACTGCTTTGTGATGTGTGGGTTCATCTCACAGAGTTAAATTTTTCTTTTGATTCAACAGTTTGGAAACACAGTTTTTGTGCAATTTATGATGGGACATTTCAGAAATCATTGAGGTGTAATATGAAAAGGCAAATATCCCTAGTAAACCTTTCTTTTGATTCAGCAGGTTGGAATCACTCTTTTTGTGAAATCTCTGAAAGGACATTTAAGAGTCCATTGAGGTTTCTGGAAAAAGAAACGAATATTACCAGATAAATACTAAAAAGAAGCTCAGTTGTAATCACTCTTTTTGTAGAATCTCTGAAAGGACATTTAAGAGTCCATTCAGGTTTCTGGAAAAAAGTATATATAGCCAGATAAATACTAGAAAGAAGCTATTTAAGAAACTGCTTTATGATGTGAGCATTCATCTCACCTTGTTAATCCTTTCCTTTGATTCAACAGGTTGGAATTACTGTTTTTGTAGAAACTGTGAAGGAACACTTGGCTACCCTTTGAGGCCTAGGGGGGAAAAAGGAATATCCCCAGAAAGACATAGAAAGAAGCTATCTGTGAAACTACTTTGTGGTATGTAGGCTCATCTCACAGATTGAAATCTTTCATTTGATTCAGCAGGTTATAAACCTTTTTTTTGGAGAATCTGCAAAGGGACTATCTGTAGCCCATTGAAGTCTATTTTGTAAAATTGACTGTGCCCAGGTAAAATAAACAAAGAAGCTATCCGTGAAGTGGCTTTGTGGTGTGGGGATTTACCTAACAGTGTTAAATGTTTCCTTTCATTCAACAGGTTTGAAACACTTTTTTTAAAAAACAATACACAAATGGGTATATGGGAAAGTCTCAAAGACGCCTATGGGGAAAAACTGAATATCCACAGAATAAAACTACAAAGAACCTATCTGAAATGGCTTTACTGAATATTCCCAGATAAAAAAATAGAAAGAGGCTACCTGTGGAATTGCTTTGTGATGTGTGGATTCATATCACATAGTTAAACATTTCTTTTGATTCAGCAGGATGGAAACACTCTTTTTTGAGATTCTGCAAAGGGAAATTTGGGGGCCCATCGAGGTCTATGGTGAAAAATTGATTATTTTCAGATAAAAACTAGTAAAAAGCTTTCTGTGATAATGCTTTGTGATGTGTGGATTTATCTCACAGATTCAAACCTTTCTTTTGACTCAGCAGGTTGAAAACACTCTTTTTGGAGAATCCCTAGTAGGACATTTTGGAGCCCATTGAGGCCTGTAAGTAAAACCTGAGTATACCAAGATAAAAGCTAGAAAGAAGGTATCTGTGAAACTGCTTTGTGATATCTGTATTTATCTCACAGAGTTCAACATTTCTTTTGATTCAGCATGTTGGGAAACACTCTTTTTTTAGATCCTGTGAAGGGACATTTTGTAGCTCATGGAAGCCTATTTGAAAAAAATATATATCCCCATATAAAAAGTAGAAAGAAGCATTCTGTGAAAATGATTTGTTATTTATGGATTCATCCCAGAGACTTCAGCCTTTCTTTTGATTCAACACATTGGAATACTCTTTCTGGAGAATCAGCAAAGGGACATTTGGTAGCCCATTGAGGTCTATTGGGAAAAACAGAATATCACCAGAGAAAATCTAGAAAGAAGCTATCTGTGAAACTGCTTTGTGATGTGTGGATTCATCTCAGAGACTTAAACTTTTCTTTTGATTCAACAGATTGGAAACACCCTTTCTGGAGAATCTGTGAAGGGATATTATGGAACCCATTGGGGCTTTTGGTGAAAAACCAAATATTCCCAGATAAAAAGTAGAAAAAAAAATTCATCTCTGAAACTACGTTATTATATGTGGATGCATCTCACAGAGTAAAAGCTTACTTTTGATTCAGTATGCTGGAAACACTCTATTTGGAGTATCTGTGAAGGGACATTTAAGAGCCCATTGAGGCCAAAAAAGAAAAACAGAATATCCCCAGATAAAAACTAGAAAAAACTATCTGTAAAACTGCCTTGTGAAGTTTGGGTTCACCTTGCAGAGTTAAACCTTCCTTTAGATTCAGCAGGTTGGAAATGCTATTTTTGGAGAATCTGCAAAGGGACATTTCAGAGCCCTTTGAGGACTATGTGGAAAATTCAAATTTCCTCAGATAAAAACTAGAAATAAGCTTTCTGTGAAACTGCTTTGTGATGTGTGGATTCAGCTCACAGAGGTAAACGTTTCTTTTAATTCAGCAGATTGGAAACACCTTTTTTTTGGAAAGTGTGAAGGGAAATTTGGAAGGCCATTGAGGCCTATGGGGAAAAAACTGAATATCCCCAGATAAAAATGACAAAGAAGATCTCTGGTAAACTGCTTTGTGATGTGTGCATTCATCTCATAAATGTAAATCTTGCTTTTGTTTCAACAGGTAGGAAACACTCTTTTTGTACAATCTACAAAGAGGTATTTTGGAGCCATCATGGCTTATGGAAAAAGAAAGAACATCTCCAGATATAAACTAGAAGGAAGCTATCTGTGAAACTGATTTGTGATGTGTGGATTCATCTCACAGGGTTAAACCTTTCTTTTGATTCAACGGGATAGAAACACTCTTTTCATAGAATCTACAAAGGGACATTTGGGAGACCATAGACATTAAGGGAAAAACCTAATATTTTCCTATCAAAACTAGATAGAAGCTATCTGTGAAAGTGCTTTCCAATTTGTTGATTCATCTCGGAGAGTAAAACATTTCTTTTGATTCTTCAGGTTGGAAATACTCTTTCTGGAGCATCTACAAAAGGACATTTGGGCACTCAAAAAGACTTATGTGGAGAAAATGAATATCCCCAGATAAAAACTAGAAAGAATCTATCTGTGAAACTGATTTCTGATGTTAGGATACATATCACAGAGTTTAATTTTTCTTTTGATTAAGCAGGTTGGAAACGCTATTTTTGTAGAATCAACAAAGGGATATTGGGAGCCCATTCGGGCCTAGGGAAAAAAATAGATATCCCCAGATAAAAGCTAAAAAGAAACTATGTGTGAAACTGCTTTGTGATATGTGGATTTATATCACAGATTGAAATCTTTCTTTCAATGCAGAAGGTTATAAACACTAATTGGAGATTCTTGAAGGGACATTTCATAGTCCATTGAGTCCTATGGGGAAAAACCAAATATCCCCAGATAAAAACTAGAAAGAAACTAACTGAAAAACTGCTTTCTGATGTGTGGATTCATCTCACAGAGTTAAACCTTTCTTTAAAGAGTGGAAACACTCTTTTTGCAGATTCTGCAAAGGGACACTTGGGAGCCCAAGGAGTCCTATGGAAAAAAGCTGAAAATTCCCAGATCAAAACTGCAAAGTAGCTATCAATCAAACTGCTTTGGGATGTGTGGATTCTTCTCACAAAGTAAAATTTTTCTTTTGATTCTTCAGATTGGAAACACCCTTTTTGAGAATCTACAAAAGGACATTTGGGAGCCCTTTGAGAACTATGGGGAAAAACTGAACATCCTTACATGAAAACTACAAAGAAACTATTTGTGAAACTGCTTTGTAAAAGGTGGACTTATCTCATAAAAATAAAACTTTCTTTTGATTCAGCAGATTGGAAACACTGATTTTGGAGAATCAGCGAATAGACATTTGGAAGCCCATTGTGGTCTATGGGAAAAACCCGAATATCCCAAGATAAAAACTAGAAACAAGCTATCTGTGACACTGCTTTGTGATGTGCGGATTGATACCTCAGTGTTAAACCTTCCTTTTGATTCAGCAGGTTGCAAACACTCTTTTTACAGATTCAGTGAAGGGATATTTAGGAGCCCAGAAAGCCCTAAGTGGAAAAATCCGAATATCCCCAGATAAAAACCAGAAAGAAACTATCTATGAAACTGCTTTTTGATGTGTGGATTCATCAGAGTTAAACCTGTGTGTTCACTCAGCAGGTTGGAAACACTCACTGGAGACTCTGCAAAGAGACATTCAGGAACTGCTTGAAGTCTATGGGAAAAACAGAATCCACAGATACAAGCAAGAAAGAATCTATCTGTTGAACTGATTTGTGATGTGTGCATTCATCTGAGAGAGTTAAACATTTGTTTGGTTCAGCAGGATTGAAAGACATCTTTCTGGAGAATAGGTGGAGGAACATTTGGGAGCCCATTGAGGTCTATGGGGAAAAACCAAATATGTCAAGACAAAAACTAGAAAGAAGCTATCTTATTTCTCCACATCCTATCCAACACCTGTTGTTTCCTGATTTTTTAATGATGGCCATTCTAACTGGTGTGAGATGGTATCTCAATGTGGTTTTGATTTGCATGTCTCTGATGGCGAGTGATGATGAGCATTTTTTCATGTGTCTGTTGGCTGTATGAATGTCTTCTTTTGAGAAATGTCTGTTCATATC
>NW_012119822.1:240088-241710 GCF_000951035.1 Colobus angolensis palliatus | reverse complement strand
CTGATATAAATGATGAATTGATGGGTGCTGACGAGTTGATGGGTGCAGCACACCAACATGGCACAAGTATACATATGTAACAAACCTGCACATTCTGCACATGTACCCTAGAACTTAAAGTATAATAAAAAAAAAAAAAAGAAAGAAGCTATCTTTTAAACAGCTTTGTGATTTGTGGATTAAAGTCAAAGAGATAAACCTCTCTTTTTATTCAGCAGGTTGAAAAGAAGCTTTTGAAGAATCTGCAAAGGGACTTTTGGGACCCAATTAAGGTCTATGGGGAAAAACCCAATATTGGAGATAAAAATTAGGAAGAAACAATCTGTGAAACGGCTTTCTGATATGTGTATTAACCTCTCAGAGTTGAAACTTTATTTTGTTTCAGCAGGTTGGAAACATTCTTTTCGGAGAATTGGCAAATGGACGTTTGCGAACCCATGGAGGCCCCTGGGGTAAAACCAAATATCCCCTGATAAAAACTAGAAACAATATATCTGTGAAACTGCTTTGTGATGTGTGGATTCAGGCCACAAAGTTAAACCTTTCTTTTGATTCAGCAGTTGAAAACACTCTTGTTGGAAAATCTGCAAAGGGACATTTGTGAGCCCATTGGTGCCTATAAGTAAAAGCTGAATATCCTTAGATAAAAACCAGAAAAAAGCTATCTGTGAAAATGCCTTGTGATGTGTGGATTCACCTCACAGTGTTAAAACTTTCTTTTCATTCAGCAGAGTGGAAACGCTCTTTTCAGAAAATCTGTGAAGGGATATTTTGGAGCCCAATGAAGCCTAAGAGAAAAACCTGAATATCCTGAGAGAAAAACTCGAAAGAATATATCTGAGAAACTACTTTGTGACTTGTGGATTCATGTCAGGGATTTTAACCATTCTTTTGATTCAGCAGGTGGGAAACACTTTTTGGAGAATCTGTGAAGGGACTTTCGAAAGCCCATTGTAGTCTGTGGAAAAAAAATGAATATCCCCAGATAAAAGCTAGAAACAGGCTATCTCAGAAACTGCATTGTGATGTGTGGATACATATGACAGAGGGAAACCTTTTTTCTGATTCAACGGGTTGAAAAAAACTCATTTTAGAGAATCTGCAAATGAATACTTGGGATCCCATTGAGGCCTATGGAGAAAAACCGAATATCCCAAGATAGAAATTCATAAGATGCTCTGTGCGAAACTGATGTGATATGTGGATTAATCTTATAGAGTTAAACCATTCTTTTGATTCAGGAAGTTAGAAACACTTTTTTTTTGGAAAACCTGTAAAGGGATATTTGGGTGCCTTTTCTTTCTTATGAGAAAAAAACAAATATCCCCAGATTAAAACTGGAAAGAAGTTTCTGTGAAACTTCTTTGAGATGTGTTAGTCCAAAAGGTTTGACAAACTATTTTTGCAGAATATCTGAAGGGACGTTTGGTAGCCCATTCAGGCCTATGTAGAAAAACTGATTATTTACAGAAAAAAACTAGAAATAAGTTATCTGTGAAACTGCTTTGTGATGTATGGATTCATCTCTTTTTTTTTTATTATACTTTAAGTTCTAGGGTACATGTGCATAACGTGCAGGTTTGTTACATATGTATACTTGTGCAATGTTGGTGTGCTGCACC
>NW_012119822.1:232722-238673 GCF_000951035.1 Colobus angolensis palliatus | reverse complement strand
GGTTCCATATGAACTTTAAAGCAGTTTTTTCCAATTCTGTGAAGAAACTCATTGGTAGCTTGATGGGGATGGCATTGAATCTATAGATAACCTTGCATAAAGTTAAAACTTTCTATTGACACAGCACGTTGGAGACAATTTTTTTTTTTTTAAAGATTCTGCAAAGGAACAACTCAGAGTCCACTGAGGTCTAAGGGAAAAACTGAATATACTCAGATAAATAATAGAAGGAAACTATCTGTGGAACTGCTTTGCAATGTGTGTATGCATCTCACAGAGTTAAAACTTTCTTTTGGTTCAGCATGTTGGAAGCACATCTTTTTGTAGAATCTGTGAATGGACAATTGAAAGCCCATTGAGGTCTTTGGTTAAAAAAAACAAATATTGTCAGATAAAAACTAGGAAGAAAGTATCTGTGAAACTTGTTTGTGATGTGTGGATTCATCTCATAAAGTTAAACTTTTTCATTGATTCATCACATTCAAAACACTTTTTCTGGAGAATCTTTGAAGGGATATTTGGGAGCCCATTGAGACCTTTTGGGGAAAAAAAACTGATTTTCCCCAGATAAAAACTAGAAAGAATCTATCCCTGAAATAATTTAATGATGTGTAAATTCTGTCAGCAGATTGAAAACACGCTGTTTGAACAATCTCTGAAGGGGCTTTTGGGAGCCCATTATGGCCTATGGGGAAAACCCGAATATTTCAAGATGTAAACTAGGAAGAAGCAATCTGTGAAACTGATTTTTAGTGTGTGGATTTATCTCACAGAGTTAAGCCTTCCTTTTGATTCAGCAGGTTGGAAACACTCTTTTTACAGATTCTGCTAAGGGACATTTGGGAGCTCATTGTGGCCTAACAGGAAACAATGAATATTTCTAGATAAATCTTGGAAAGAAGCTATTTGTGAAACATCTCTGTGTTGTCTAGATTCCTCTTCCAGAGTTAAGCCTTTGGTTTGATTTAGTAAAATGGAAACACTCTTTTTGGAGAAATCTGTGAAAGGACGTTTGGAAGCTCATTGAGGCCTGCGAGGAAAAACAGAATATACTCAGATTAAAACTAGAAAGAACTATCTGTAAAATTATTTTGACATGGGCAAATTCATTTCACAGACTTAAATCTTTCTCTTGATTCAGGAGGTTGGAAACAATCTTTTAAGAGAAGCTGCATGGGGCGGAGCAAGATGGCCAAATAGGAACACTTACAGTATCCAGCTCCCAGCACCAGTGACACAGAAGACAGGTGATTTATGCATTTTCAACTGAGGTACTGGGTTCATCTCACTAGGGGGTGCCTGACAATCAGTGCTAGTCAGCTGCTGCAGCCCGATCAGCAAGAGCTGAAGCAGGGTGAGGCATCGCCTCACCTGCAAAGTGCAAGGAGGAAGGGAATCCATTTTCCTAGCCGGGGAACTGAGACACACAGCACCTGGAAAAAAGGGTAACTCCCACCCCAATACTGCACTTTACCAAGGGTCTTAGCAAACGGACACCCCAGAAGATTATATCCCACACTTGGCTGGGAGGGTCCCACGCCCATGGAGCTTCCCTCATTGCTAGCACAGCAGTCTGTGATCTAACTGTTAGGCAGCAGCGAGGCTGGGCGAGGGGAACCCACCATTGCTGAGGCTTAAGTAGGTAAATAAAGCCACTGGGAAGCTCGAATGGGGTGGAGCCCACAGCAGATTAAGGAGGCCTGCCTGTCTCTGTAGACTCCACCTCTGGGGACAGAGCACAGCTAAAAAACAACAACAACAAAAAGCAGCAGAAACCTATGCAGATGCAAAGGACTCTGTCTGACAACTTTGAAGAGAGCAGTGGATCTCCCAACATGGAGGTTGAGATCTGAGAATGGACAGACTGCCTGCTCAAGTGGGTCCCTGACCCCTGAGTAGCCTAACTGGGAGACATCCCCCACTAGGGGCAGTCTGACACCCCACACCTCACAGGGTGGAGTACACCCCTGAGAGGAAGCTTCCAAAGCAAGAATCAGACAGGTACACTCGCTGTTGAGCAGTACTACCAGGCAAACAGGGTCTGGAGAGGACGTCAAGCAATCTCCAACAGACCTACAGCTGAGGGCCCTGACTGTTAGAAGGAAAACACCCACAACAAAACCCCATCCATACATCACCATCATCAAAGACCAGAGGCAGACAAAAAAACAAAGATGGGGAAAAAGCAGGGCAGAAAACCTGGAAACTCAAAAAATAAGAGCGCATCTCCCCCTGCAAAGGAGTGCAGCTCATCGCCAGCAACGGATCAAAGCTGGATGGAGAATAACTTTGATGAGATGAGAGAAGAAGGCTTCAGTCCATAAAACTTCTCAGAGCTAAAGGAGGAATTGAGTACCCAGCACAAAGAAACTAAAAGTCTTGAAAAAAGAGAAGAATCGATAACTAGAATAATTAATACAGAGAAGTCCATAAACGAACTGACAGAGATGAAAACTATGACACGAGAAATATGTGACAAAGGCACAAGCTTCAATAACTGACTTGATCAACTGGAAGAAAGAGTATCAGCGTTTGAGTATCAAATGAATGAAATTAAGCGAGAAGAGAAGTCTGATTGGGGTACCTGAATGTGAGGGGAAAATGGAACCAAGTTGGAAAACACTCTTCAGGATAGCATCCAGGAGAACTTCCCCAACCTAGTAGGGCAGGCCAACATTGAAATTCAGGAAACACAGAGAATGCCACAAAGATACTCCTCGAGAAGAGCAACTCCAAGACAAATAATTGTCAGATTCACCAAAGTTGAAATGAAGGAAAAAATCTTAAGGGCAGCCAGAGAGAAAGGTCGGGTTACCCACAAAGGGAAGCCCATCAGACTAACAGCAGATCTCTCGGCAGAAACTCTCCAAGCCAGAAGAGAGTGGGGGCCAATATTCAACATACTTAAAGAAAAGAATTTTAAACCCAGAATTTCATATCCAGCCAAACTAAGTTTCATCAGTGAAGGAGATATAAAATCCTTTATAGATAAGCAAATGCTTAGAGATTTTGTCACCGCCAGGCCTGTCTTACAAGAGACGCTGAAGGAAGCACTAAACATGGAAAGGAATAACCGGTACCAGCCATTGAAAAAACATGCCAAAATGTAAAGACCATCGAGGCTAGGAGGAAACTGCAACAACTAACGAACAAAATCACCAGTTAATATCATAATGGCATGATCAAGGTTACACGTAACAATATTAACCTTAAAAGAAAATGGACTAAATGGTCCAATTAAAAACACAGACGGGCAAACTGGATCAAGAGTCAAGACCCATCAGTTTGCTGTATTCAGGAAACCCATCTCACATGCAGAGACATACATAGGCCCAAAATAAAGGGATGGAGGAAGATCTACCAAGAAAATGGAGGAAAAAAAGCAGAGGTTGCAGGACTAGTCTCTGATAAAATAGACTTTAAACCATCAAAGATCAAAAGAGACAAAGAAGGCCATTACATAATGGTAAAAGGATCAATTCAACAGGAAGAGCTAACTATCTTAAATATGCCCAATACAGGAGCACCCAGATTCATAAAGCAAGTCCTTAGAGACTTACAAAGAGACTTAGTCTCCCATACAATAATAATGGGAGACTTCATCACCCCAGTGTCAACATTAGACAGATCAACGAGACAGAAAGTTAACGAGGATATCCAGGAATTGAACTCATCTCTGCAGCAAGCAGACCTAATAGACATCTACAGAACTCTCCATCCCAAATTAACAGAATATACATTCTTCGCAGCACCACATCTCACTTATTCCAAAATTGACAACATAGTTGGAAGCACAGCACTCCTCAGCAAATGTAAAAGATTAGAAATTATAACAGTCTCTCAGACCACAGTGCAATCAAACTAGAATTCAGGACTAAGAAATTCAATCAAAACCGCTCAACTACATTGAAACTGAACAACCTGCTCCTGAAAGACTACTGGGTACATAATGAAATAAAGACAGTAATAAAGATGTTCTTTGAAACGAATGAGAACAAAGATACAACATACCAGAATCTCTGGGACACATTTAAGGTAGTGTGTAGAGGGAAGTTTATAGCACTAAATGCCCACAAGAGAAAGCTGGAAAGATCTAAAGTTGACACTCTAACACCATAATTAAAAGAACTAGAGAAGCAAGAGCAAACACATTCAAAAGCTAACAGAAGGCAAAAAATAACGAAGATCAGAACAGAATTGAAGGAGATAGGGAAACAAAAAAAACCCCGAAAAATCAATGAATCCAGGAGTTGGTTTTTTGAAAAGATCAACAAAATTCACAGACCGTTAGGAAGACTAATAAAGAAGAAAAGAGAGAAGAATCAAATAGATGCAATAAAAAATGATAAAGGGGATATCACCACCGACCCCACAGAAATACAAACTACCATCAGAGAATACTATAAACACTTCTACACAAATAAACTAGAAAATCTAGAAGAAATGGATAATTAACTGAACACTTACACTCCCCAAAACTAAACCAGGAAGAAGCTGAATCCCTGAATAGACCAATAGCAGGCTCTGAAATTGAGGCAATAATTAATAGCCTACCAACCAAAAAAAAAGTCCAGGACCAGATGGATTCACAGCTGAATGCGAGCAGAGGAACAAGGAGGAGCTGGTACCGTTCCTTCTGAAACTATTCCAATCAGTATAAAAAGGGGGAATCCTCCCTAATTCATTTTATGAGGACAACATCATCATGATCCAAAGCCTGTCAGAGACACAACAAAAAAGAGAATTTCAGACCAATATCCCTGATGAATATCAATGCAGAAATCCATAATAAAATACTGGCAAACCAGATCCAGCAGCACATCATAAAGCTTAACCACCATAATCAAGTGGGCTTTATCCCTGGGATGCAAGGCTGGTTCAACATAAACAAATCAATAAATATAATCCAGTATATAAACAGAACCACAGACAAAAACCACAAGATTATCTCAATAGATGCAGAAAAGGCCTTTGACAAAATTCACCAGCCCTTCATGCTAAAATTGTTCAATAAATTCGGTATTGATTGAATGTATCTCAACATAATAAGGGCTATTTATGAAAGACCCAGAGCTAATATCATACGGAATGGGTAAAAACTGGAAACATTCCCTTTGAAAACTGGCACAAGACAGGGATGCCCTCTCTCACCACTTCTATTAAACATAGTGTTGGAAGTTCTGGCTAGGGCAATCAGGCAAGAGAAAGAAATCAAGGGTATTCAGTTAGGAAAAGAAGAAGTCAAATTGTCCCTGTTTGCAGATGGCATGATAGTATATTTAGAAAACCCCATTTGTCTCAGCCCAAAATCTCCTTAAGCTGATAAGAAACTTCAGCAAAATCTCATGATACAAAATTAATGTGCAAAAATCACAACCATTCTTATACACCAGTAACAGACAAACAGAGAGCCAAATCATGAATGAACTTCCATTCACAATTGCTTCAAAGAGAATAAAATACCTAGGAATCCAACTTACAAAGGATGTAAAGGACCTCTTCAAGGAGAACTACAAACCACTGCTCAGTGAAATAAAAGAGGACACAAACATATGGAAGAACATACCATGCTCATGGATAGGAAGAATCAATATCTTGAAAATGGCCATACTGCCCAAGGTAATTTGTAGATTCAATGCCATCCCCTTCAAGCTACCAATGAGTTTCTTCACAGAATTGGAAAAAACTGCTTTAAAGTTCATATGGTAACAAAAACGAGCCCGCATTGCCAAGCCTATCCTACGTCAAAAGAAGAAAGCTGGAGGCATCACGCTACCTGACTTCAAACTATACAAGGCTACAGTAAGCAAAACAGCATGGTACTGGTACCGAAACAGAGATATAGACCAATGGAAGAGAACAGAGTCCTCAGAGATAATACCACACATCTACAGCCATCTGATCTTTGACAAACCTGACAAAAACAAGAAATGGGGAAAGGATTCCCTATT
>NW_012119822.1:229556-232672 GCF_000951035.1 Colobus angolensis palliatus | reverse complement strand
AAACAAGAAATGGGGAAAGGATTCCCTATTTAATGAATGGTGCTGGGAAAATTGGCTATCCACAAGTAGAAAGCTGAAACTGGATCCTTTTCTTACGCCTTATACGAAAATTAATTTCGGATGAATTAGAGACTTAAATGTTAGACCTAATTCCATAAAAACCCTAGAAGAAAACCTAGGTAATACCATTCAGGACATATGCATGGGCAAGAACATCATGTCTAAAACACCAAAAGCAACGGCAACAAAAGCCCAAATTCACAAATGGGATCTAATGAAACTACAGAGCTTCTGCACAGCAAAAGAAACTACCATCAGAATGAACAGGCAACCTACAGAATGGGCGAAAAATTTTGCAATCTACTCATCTGACAAAGGGCTAATATGCAGAACCTACAAAGAACTCAAACAAATTTACAAGAAAAAAACAAACAACCCCATCAAAAAGTGGGCAAAGGACATGAATAGACACTTCTCAAAAGAAGACATTTATGCAGTCAACAGACACACGAAAAGATACTCGTCATCACTCGCCATCAGAGAAATGCAAATCAAAACCACAATGAGATACCATCTCACACCAGTTAGAATGGCCATCATTAAAAAGTCAGGAAACAACAGGTGCTGGAGAGGATGTGGAGAAATAGTAACACTTTTACACTGTTGGTGGGATTGTAAACTAGTTCAACCATTATGGAAAAGGGTATGGCGATTCCTCCAGGATCTAGAACTAGAAGTACCATATGACCAACCATCCCATTACTGGGTATATACTCAAAGGATTATAAATCATGCTACTATAAAGACACATGCACATGTATGTTTATTGCAGCACTATTCACACTAACAAAGACTTGGAATCAACCCAAATGTCCATCAGTGACAGACTGGATTAAGAAAATGTGGCATATATACACCCTGGAATACTACGCAGCCATAAAAAAGGATGAGTTTGTGTTCTTTGTAGGGACATGGGTGCAGCTGGAAACCATCATTCTCAGCAAACTATCACAAGAACAGAAAACCAAACACCACATATTCTCACTCATATGTGGGAACTGAACAATGTGACCACTTGGACTCCGGAAGGGGAACATCACACTCCTGGGCCTCTCATGGGGAGGGGGGAGGGGAGAGGGATTGCATTGCAAGTTATACCTGATATGAATGATAAGTTGATGGGTGCCGTTGGGTTGATGGGTGCAGCACACCAACATTGCACAAGAATACATATGTAACAAGCCTGCATGTTAGGCACATGCACCCTAGAACTTAAAGTATAATAATAAAAAAAAGAATGTCTGATAAATCGATTAATAATGAATAAAATATTGTATATATATATTTTTTTAATAAAAGAGAAGATGCAAAGGGACGTTTGGGAGCCCTTTAAGGTCTGAGAGAAAAACAAAATATCCCTAGATAAAAGTTAGAAACAGGTTATCTGTAAAACAGCTTTGTGTGGATTTCTCTCACAGAAATCAATCTTTGTTTCAATTCAGCAGGTTGGAAACCCTCTTTTTGAAGAATCTGCAAGGGGACATTTGGGAGCCCATTGAGTCCTATGGGAAAAAATTAAATCCCCCCAGATAAAAGTTACAAAGAAGCTACCTGTTAAACTGTTTGTGATGTGTGGATTTGTCTCACAGAGTTAAACCTTTGTTTTGATTCAGCCTGTTGGAAACAGTCTTTGTGGAGAATCTGCAAAGGGACATTTGGGATCCCATTGAGGCCTGGGGGCAAAACTGAATATCCCCAAATGAAAACTAGAAAGGCCGGGCGCGGTGGCTCAAGCCTGTAATCCCAGCACTTTGGGAGGCCGAGACGGGCGGATCACGAGGTCAGGAGATCGAGACCATCCTGGCTAACACGGTGAAACCCCGTCTCTACTAAAAATACAAAAACTAGCCGGGCGAGGTGGCAGGCGCCTGTAGTCCCAGCTACTCTGGAGGCTGAGGCAGGAGAATGGTGTAAACCTGGGAGGCAGAGCTTGCAGTGAGCTGAGATCCGGCCACTGCACTCCAGTCCGGGCAACAGAGCGAGACTCCGCCTCAAAAAAAAAAAAAAAAAGAAAACTAGAAAGAAGCTATCTGTGCAACTACTTTTTGATATGTGGATTCATCTCACAGGTTTAAAACTTTTTTGATTCCACAAGTTGGAAACACTCTTTTTGGAGAATCTGTGAAGGGACAATTTGGAACTCATTAAGTTCTATGAGAAAAAAACGGAATATCCACAGATAAAAACTAGAAAGAACCTACCTGTGAAACTTCAGTCTGAACTCGGATTCATCGCACAGATTTAAACCTTTCCTTTGATTCAGCATGTTGTGACCAGTCGTTGTGGATAAGCTGCCAAGGGACATATAGGAGGATGTGGAGGCCTATGCAGAAAAATTGAACATCCCTAAAAATAAACAAATATGAGCTATCTGTGAAACTACTTTGTGATGTATGGATTCATCTCAGAGAGGTAAATGCTTATTTTGATTCTGTGCCTTTGAAATACACTTTTTCTAGAGTCTACAAAATGACATTTGGAAAATGATTGAGGCCTATGGGGGTAAAAAATATCCCTAGATAAAAACTGTAAAAAAAAATTCCTAGATAAAAACTTGAAAAAAAATCCCTAGATAAAAACTTGAAAGAGGCTATCTGTGAAACTGCTTTATGATGTGTGGATTCATTTCTAAGACTTAAAACTATCTTTTCATTCAGAGGTTGGAAACACTCTTTTTATAGAATATCTGAAAGACATTTGGTAGCCCATTAAGAACCATGGGAAAAACCGAATGTCTCCAGAATAAAACTAAGGAGAAGCTATGTGCCAAATGTCTTTGTAATGTGTGGATTCATCTCACAAAGATAAACTTTTCTTTGGATTCAGCATTTTGCAAACACCTTTTTTCCTAAAATGTACAAAGGGATCTTTGGGAAATAATTGAGGCCTATGGGGAAAAACCGAATATCCATAGATGAAAACTCGAAGAAAAATATCTGTGAAACTGCTTTGTGGAACAATAATTGGGGGCGGAGCAAGATGGCCGAATAGGAACAGCTGCAGTCTCCAACTCCCAGCGCGAAGGACACAGAAGACCGGTGATTTCTGCATTTTGA
>NW_012119822.1:220806-222596 GCF_000951035.1 Colobus angolensis palliatus | reverse complement strand
TACCATTTGACCCAGCCGTCCCATTACTGGGTATATACCCAAAGGATTATAAATCATGCTGCTATAAAGACACATGCAAACGTATGTTTATTGAGGCACTATTCACAATAGCAGAGACTTGGAACCAACCCAAATGTCCATCAATGGTAGACTGGATTAAGAAAATGTGGCCCATATACACCATGGAATACTAGGCAGACATAAAAAAGGAAGAGTTCATGTCCTTTGTAGGGAAATGGTTGCAGCTGGAAACCATCATTCTCAGCAAACGATCATAAGAACAGAAAAGCAAGCACCACATGTTCTCACTCATACGTGGGAATTGAAACAATGGGATCACTTGGATACAGGAAAGGGAACATCACACATTGGGGCCTGTTGTGAGGTGAGAGGAGAGGGGAGGGATAGCATTAGGAGATATGCCTAACGTAAATGACGAGTTAGTGGTGACAGCACACCAACATGGCACATATACATATGTAGCAAATCTGCACATTGTGAACATGTACCCTAAAACATAAAGTATAATTTAAAAAATAAAAGTAAATAAATAAATAAACACTATTTTTAGAGAATATGCAAAGGGACATTACGGAGCCCTTTGAGGCCTGTTGGGAAAAACTGAATATCCCCAGATGAGAACTAGAAAGAAGCTATCTATGAAACCACTTTGTGATGTGTGGATTCATCTCACAGATTTAAATATTTCTTTTGATTCAGCAGGTGAGAAACACTCTTTTTGGAGAATCTGGAAATGGATCTTTTGGAGCTCCTTGAGGCCCATGGGGAAAAATCCAATATCTTCAGGTAAAAACTGGAAACAAGCTTTCTGTGAAACTCTTTTGTGATGTTTGGATTCACTTCACAGAACTACACCTTTCTTTAGATTTGACAGGTTGGAAACACTCTTTGGATAATCTGCAAAGGAATATTTGGGAGCCCACTGGGGCCTATGGGGGAAAAAAGGAATTTCCACAGGTAAAAACTAGAAAGAAGCTAATTGTAAAACTGCTTTGTGATGTGTGGATTCATCTCACAGAGTTAAGCATTTCTTTTGATTCAGCTGGTTGGAAACACTCTTTTTGGAAAATCTGCTAAGGGATATTTTGAAACCCATTGAGGTCTAAGGGGAAAAACCGAATATCCCCAGATAAAAACTAGAAAGAAACTTTCTGTGAAACTGATTCGTGATGTGTACATTCATCTCACAGCATTAAACCTTTCTTTGATTCAGAAGGTTGAAAATACTCTTTTTGGAGAATATATGAAGGAATATTTGGGATCCAATTGAGGCCTATATGGAAAAGCTGAATATTCACACATTGAAACTAGAAAATAGCTATCCGGGGGGGCGGAGCAACATGGCCGAATAGGAACAGCTCCAGTCTCCAACTCCCAGCGTGAAGGACACAGAAGACTGGTGATTTCTGCAATTTGAACTGAGGTACTGCGGTCATCTCACTAGTGAGTGCCGGACAATCGGTGCTGGTAAGCTGTTACAGCCCGACCAGCGAGAGCTGAAGCAGGGTGAGGCATCGCCTCACCTGGGAAGTGCAAGGGGGAAGGGAATCCCTTTTCCTAACCAGGGGAACTGAGACACACAACACCTGGAAAATCGGGTAACTCCCACCCCAATACTGCGCTATAGGCTAACGGGTACACCAGGAGAATACACCCCATGCCTGGCCGGGAGGGTCCCACGCCCACGGAGCCTCCCTTCTTGCTAACACAGCAGTCTGTGGTGATCTAACCGATCGAACCGCAGGGCAGCAGCGAGGCTGGGGGAGGGG
>NW_012119822.1:200087-215339 GCF_000951035.1 Colobus angolensis palliatus | reverse complement strand
AGCACACCAACATGGCACAAGTATACATATATAACAAACCTGCACGTTATGCACATGTACCCTAGAACTTAAAGTATAATTAAAAAAAAAAAAAGAATATAGCTATCCGTGAAACTACTGTGTGACATGTGGATTCATCTCTCAGAATTAAAACTTTCTTTTGATTCAGCAGGTTGGAAACACTGTTTTTGGAGAATCTGTGAAGGCACATTTGGGAGCCCATTTAGGCCTGTGGGGAAAATGAAGTATCCCCAGAAAAAAACTAGAAAAAATCTATATTTGAAACTCTTTTGTGATGTGTGGATTCTCCTCACAGAATTAAATTTTCTTTGGTTCAACAGGTTGGAAACATATTTTTTTGTTAAATCTGAGAAGGTACCTTTGGGAGCCCATTGAGGCCTATGGGGAAAAATTGAATATCCCCAGATAAATACTAAAATGACGCCATCTGTGAAACTACTTTGTGATGTGTGAATTCATCTCACAGAGTTAAACCATTGTTTTGTTTCAACAGGATGAAAACATTCTTTTTGGAGAATCTGTGAATGGTTATTTTCAAGACCATTGAGGCATGTGGGGAAAAACCCAAAATCACCAGGTAAAAACTAGAAAAAAGCCTTCTGTAATACTGCTTTGTGGTGTGTGGATTTATCTTACAGACCTAAACCTTTATTTTGGTTCTGCAGGTTGAAAGAACTCTTTTAGAGGATCTATGAAGGAATATTGGGGAGTCCTTTGAGGCCTATGGGGCAAAACAGAATATTTCCAGATAAAAACTAGTAGGAAGCATCTGTGAAACTATTTTGTGATGTGCAGATTTATTTTACAGATTTATACAATTCTTCTTATTCAGCAGGTTGGAAACACATTTTGGAGAATATACTGGGGGACATTTTGGAGCCCATTGTTTTCTATGGATAAAAAACCAAATATCCCCAGAAAAAAACTGGAGAGAATCTATCTGTGAAACTGCTTTGTGATGTGTGGATTCATCTCACAGAGTTAAACCTTTCCTTTGATTCAGCAGGTTGAAAACACTCTTTTTAGAGAATCTGCAGTGGAACAGTTGTGAGCCCATGGAGTCCTATGGGGAAAAACCTAATAACCCAAGATAGAATCTTGAAGAAACTATGTGTGGAACTGATGTGATATGTGAATTCATCTCACAGAGTAAAGCCATTGTTTTGATTCAGCAGGTTGAAAACACTCTTTTTGGAGAATCTGCAAGGTGACATTTGGGGACCCATTGAGGTCTAGGGGGAAAAGCCAAATATCCCCAGATTAACAACTAGAAGAATGTATCCATAATACATCTGCTTCGTGATTTCAGGGTTAATCTCACAGAGTTAAAACTTTCTTTTGATTCAACAGGTTGAAAACTTATCTTTTTGGAGAATCTGAGAAGGAATATTTGGAAGCCCATGGATATCTGTGGGGAAAAACCAAATATCCCCAGATAAAAACTAGGAAGAATCTATCTGTGAAACAGCTTTCTCATATGTGGATTTATCACAGAGAGGCAAAACTTTCTTTTCATTCAGCAGGTTGAAAACACTCTTTTTGGAGAATCTGTGAAGAAATATTTCACAACTCATTGAGGCCTAAGGCAAAATCAGAATATGTACACATAAACACTCCAAAGAAGCTATCTGTGAAACTATTTTCTGACGTGTGGATTTATCTCAGAGAGTTTAACTTTTCTTTTGATTCAGCAGGTTGGAAACACTTTTTGGAGAATCTATGCAGCCCATTGTATCCTATGGCAAAAAACTGAATATCCCCCTATAAAAACTACAAAAAAGCTATCTGTGAAACTGCTTTGTGATGTTTACATTCATCTCACATAGTTAAACCTTTCTTTTGATTCAGCTAGTTGAAAACCCTCTTTTTAGAGAATCTGCAAAAAACATTTGGGAGCCCATTGAGGACTATGGGGAAAAATCGAATATCCCAAGATAGAAACTTTAAAGACAGTGTGTGAAACTGATGTGATGTGTAGATTCACCTCACAGAATTAAATCTTTCTTTTGATTCAGCAAGTTGCAATCTATATTTTTGGAAAATCTGTGAATTGACAGTTGGGATCCCGTTGAGGCCTATGGGAAAAAATAGAGTATCCCCAGATAAAAACTAGAATGAAACTCTGTGAAATTGCTTTTTGATGTGTATATTGATCTCACAGTGTTAATCCTTTCTTTTGATTCAGCAGATTAGGAACACATCTTTTTGGAGAATCTATGAGGAAACATTTAGGAGCCCAATTATGCCTGTAAGATAAAACCAAATATTCCCAGATAAAAATTAGAAAGAAGGTATCTGTGAAACTGTGATGTGTGGAACCATCTCAGAGAGTTAAACCTTTCCTTAGATCAAGCAGGTTGAAAACACTCTTTTTAGAGAACATATGGATGGACATTTGGGAGTCCATTGTGGCCTATGTGGAAAAACCCAATATCACATGGTAAAAACTGGAAAGAAGCTATTTGTGAAACTCCTCTGTGATGTGTGGAATGATCTCAGAATTAAACCATTCTATTTTTTTCAGCAGGTTAGAAACAGTCTTTTTGAACAATCTGCAAATATACATTTGGGAACCCACTGAGGCCTATCAGGGAAAACTGAATATCCCCAGATAAAAACTAGAAAAAAGCTATCAGTGAAACTCCTTTTTTATCTGTTGATTCATACCACAGAGTTAAAACTTTCTTTTGATTCAGCTCGTTAGAACACTCTTTCTGGAAAAACTACAATGGGACACATGGTAGCCCATTAAGGCCTATAAGAAAAGGTTGAATATATTTTGATAAAAGCTAAAAAGAGGTTATCTGTGAAACTGGATTGTGATGTGTGCATTCATCTCACAAAGATAAAATTTTCTTTTGATTCAGCACATTGAAAACATTATTTTTGGTGCATCTGTGAAGGGATGTTGTGGAGTCTATTGAGGCCAAAGTCAAAAAACTGAATATCCCCAGAAAAAAAATTCAAACAAAGCAATCTGTGAAATTCCTTTGTGATACATAGATTCATCTCAAACAGTTAAGGTGTTCTTTTGATTCAGTCGGTTGGAAACACTTTTTGGAGAATTTGTGAAAGGACATTTGGGAGCTCATTGTGGCCTATGAAAAACCCAAACCAAATATCTCAAGAAAGAAAACTAGAAAGGAGCTCTCTGTGAAACTACTTAGTGACTTGTAGATTCATCTAACAGAGTTAAAACTTTCTCTTGATTCAGCAGGTTGAAAACATTCTTTTTAGAGAATCTACACAGGAACATTTGGGAACTCATTAACATGTATGGGAAAAAAGCATATCTCCCAAGATAGAAACTCCAAAGAAGCTGTGTGTGAAACTGATGTGATGTGTAGATTCATCTCACAGAGTGAAACTTTTATTTTGATTCAGCAGTTTGGAAACACTCTTTTTGGAGAATCTGCAAACAGACATTTTGGATTCCCTTGAGGCCTATGGGGAAAAGCCGAGTATCCCCAGATAAAAACTAGAAAGAAGCTATCTGTGAAACTGATTTGGACAATCTGCAAAGAGATATTTTGCAGCCCAGTGAGGCCTAAGGGAAAAAGCTGAATCACTGGAAAGAGGCTATCTGTGAAACTGCTTTGTGATGTGTGGATTCATCTCACAGAGGTAATTTGTTTTTTTTTCCCAGCAGGTTGGAAACATTCTTTTTGGACAATGTGCAAAGGGAAATTTGGGAACCCTTTGATGTTTATGGGGAGAAGCCAAATATCCAAGGATAAAAACTATAAAGAAGCTGTGTGAAACTGCATTGTGACGTGTGGATTCATCTCACCAAGTTAAACATCTCTTTCAATTCAGCCAATTGGAAACACTCTTTTTGGAGAATCCTCGAAGGTACATTTGGAAGACCATTGGGGCCTACAAGGAAAAACCAAATAACCCAGATAAACACTAGACAGAAGCTATCTGTGAAACTGCTTTGTGATGTGTGGATTCATCTCACAAAGTTAAACCTTTCTTTTGATTCAGCAAGTTGGAAATACTGCTTTTGGAGAAACTGCAAAAGTACATTTGTGAGCACATTGAGCCCTAAAGTGAAAAACTGAATATCCCCAGACAAAATCTAGAAAGAAGCCATCTGTGAAACCGATTTTTTGAGGTGCAGTTTCAACTCAGAAGAGTAAACCTTTCTCTTAATTCAGTATCTTGGAAACATTCTTTTTGCAGAAACTGCAAAAGGATATTTTGAAGCCCATTGAGTACTGTGGGGAAGAAATGAATATCCCAAGATGAAAACTAGAACGAAGCTATGTGTGAAACTCTTTTGTGATATGTGGATTAATCTCACAGAGATAAGTCTTTCTTTTGATTCGGTTGGTTGGAAACACTTTTTTGGAGAATCTATGAGGGGACATTTTTGAGCCCATTGAGGTCTATCAGGTAAAAAGGAATATCTGCATATAAAAATTAGAAAGAAGTTATCTGTGAAACTTCTTTGTGATGTGTGGAATCATTTCACAGAGTTAAAACTTTCGTTTCATTCAGCAGGTTGGAAACACTCCTCTTGTAGAATCTGTGAAGAGACATTTGGCAGCCCATTGAGGCCTATGGAAAAAGACAGAATATTCCCATTAAAACTAGGAAGAATCTATGCGTGGAACTGGTTTTTGATGTTTGTATTCAACTTACAGAGTCATACCATTTTTTTGATTCAGTTTTTTTGAAACAATCCTTTTGGAGAATCTGCAAAAAATACATTTGGCAACCCCTTGAAGCTATGGAGAAAAACTGAATATTCCAACATAAAAACCGCAAATAAGCAATCTGTGAAACTGCTTCACGATGTGTGGATTCATCACACAGAATTAAAACTTTTTTTGACTCAGCAGGTTGTAAACACTCTTTTTGGATAATGCATGATGGGACATTTTGGAATCCATTGAGGCCTATGGGGAAAAACTGAATATCCCCAGATAAAAACTAGATAGAATCTAAAAAGAAGCTATCTGTGAAAATGTTTTATGATATGTCGATTCAATTCACAGAGTTAAACCTTTCTTTTGATTCGGCTGTTTGCAACACACTTTTTGGAGAATCTGCAAAGGGACATTTTGGAACCCCTTAAGGTTTAGGGGAAAAACTGATTATCCGAATTTTGTGAGCCCACTGAAGTGTATAGGGAAAAATGGAAAATCTCCATATAAAAACTAGAAAGAAGTTATCTGTGAAATTGATTTGTGATGTGAGATTCATCTCACAGAGTTAAACCTTTCTTTTGATTCAGCAGGTTCTAGATACTCTTTTTACGAAATCAGTGAAGAGACATTTGGCAGCCCATTGAGGCCTATGGGGAAAAACTGAATATCCTGGGACAAAAAGTAGAAAGAAACTATTTGTGAAACTGTTTTGTGGTAGGTGTATTCATCTCACAGACTTAAACTTTTTTTTTGATCCAGCAGGTTGGATACACTCTTTTTATAGAATCTGCGAAGTGACATTTGGGAGCCCACAAATGCCTACTGGGAAAACGCCAGTATTTTCAGATAAAAACTAGAAAGAACCTATGTGTGAAACTTCTTTGTAATATGTGGGTGTATCTTACAAAGTTAAGCCTTTCTTTTGATTCAGCAAGTTGGAAACATTCTTTTTGTAGAATCTGCAAAGGGATATTTGGGAGCCCAATGTGGACTATAGTTAAAAATATCCCCAAATTACAAACTAGAAAGAAGGTATCTTTGAAACTGCTTTGTCATGCATGGATTCATCTCAATGAGCAACCTTTGGTTAGGCAAGTTGGATAAATTCTTTTGGAGTCCTTCAAAGGGACATTTTGAAGTCCATTAAGAACTATGGGGAAAAACTGAATATCCTCAGATAAAATCTAGAAAATAGATATCTGTGAAACTGCTTTGTGATGTGTGGATTAATCTCAGAGAGTTAAACCGTTCTTTTGCTTCAGCAGGTTGGAAACACTCTTTTTACACAATCATCAATGGGACGTTTGGGAGCTCATTGAGGCCTATGGGGAAAAAACTGAATATCCCCAGATGAAAACCGGAAGCAAGCTATCTGTGAAACTGCTTTGTGTTGCGTGGATTCATTTCACAGTGTTAAACCTTTCTTTCCTTCAGGAGGCTTTAAACACTCTTTTTGCAGGAACTGCAAAGGGACATTTGGGAGACATTTGAGCCCTATAAGGAAAAACTGATTACCTGCAGGTAAAAATGAGAAAGAAGCTATTTGTAAAACTTCTTTGTGATGTGTGGATTCATCTCACAGACTTAAACCTTTGGTTGGGTTCAGCAGGTTTTAAACACTCTTTCTGTAGAATCTGTGAGGGGACATTTTTGAGCTTATTGAGGCTTATGGAAAACAACTGAGCATCCACAGAAAAAAACTGAAAAGAAGCTATTTGTGAAACTACTCTGTGATGTGTAAATTCATCTCTGGAATTTAACCCTTTATTTTTATTCAGCTGGGTTGAAACTCTCTTTCTGTAGAATCTGTAAAGGGACATTTTTAAGCCCATTGAGTCCTATAAAATAAACCAAAGCTACCCAGATAAAAACTAGAAAGAAGCTATCTCTGAAATTGCTTTTGACGTGTGGGTTCATCTCACAGAGTTCCACCTTTCTTTTGATTCAGTAGGTGGGAAACACTCTCACTGGAGGATCTGAAGTGATGTTTGGGAGCTGAATGTGGCCTGTGTGGAAAAATACAATGTTCTCATATTAAAACTAGAAAGAAGAAATCGGTAAAACTTCTTTGTGTGGATTCATCTGACAGAGATAAACCCCTCCTTTTATTCAGCAGGTTGGAAACCTTCTATTTGGAAAATCTGCAAACTGTCATTTGGGAGCCCATCGAGGCCTATAGGGAGAAACAAAATGACCCTAGATAAAAAGTAGAAAGAAGCTATCTGTGAAACTGCTTTGTGATGTGTGGATTCATCTCAGAGTTAAATCGTTCTTTTGATTCAGCAGGTTTGGAACACTCTTTTTGGAAAATTTACAAGGGCACATTTAGTATCCCATTTAGGTCTATATCTCCAGATAAAAACTAGAAAGAAGCTATCTGAGAAACTGCTTTGTGTTGTGTGGATTCATCTCACAGAGTTAAACCTTTGTTTTGATTCAGCAGGTTGAAAACACTCTCTTTAGAGAATCTGCAAAGGAACACTTGGGAGCTCATTGAGGCCAGTGGTGAAAAACAGAATATCCTGAAATAAAAACTAGAAAGAAGCTGTAAAACTGCTTTGTGAGGTGTGGATTCATCAAACTGAGTTAAACCTTTCTTTTGAGAATGCAGGTTGAAAACATTCTTTTTGAAGATTCTGTGAAGTGACATCTGGGAATCCATTGAGGCCTACAGGGAAAAACTGAATATCTTCACATAAAAACTAGAAAGAAGCTCTGTGTGAAACAGATTTGTGATGTGTGGATTCATCACACAGAGTTAAACCTTTCTTTTGATACACCAGGTTGGAAACACGCTTTCTGGAGAATTTGCAAAAGGACATTTGGAAGCCCATTGAGGTCTATGGGGATAAATCGAGTATCTAGAGAAAAAGTAGAAAGAAGTTGTCTGTGTAACTGCTTTGCAGTGTGTGGATTCATCTCACATATTTAAACCGTTCTTTTGATTCAGCAGGTGTGAAACACACTCTTTGAAGAATATGCGAAGGGATATTTGAGAGTCTCTTGAGGCCAACAGAAATAAACGGAATATCCCCAGATAAAAACTAGAAAGAAGCTATCTGTGAAACTGCAACGAGAATGAAGTCAACTGTGAAACTGCTTTGTGATGTGTTAATTCATCTCACAGAGTTAAACCTTTCTTTTGATTCAACAGGTTTAAGAGACTCTTTTTCAGGAGTCTGAGAAGGGACATTTTTGAGCCCATTGAGTCCTATGGGGAAAAACAGAATATCTTTAGTTAAAAATTAGAAAGAAGCTATCTGTGAAACAGGTTTGTGATGTGTGGATACATCTCATAGAGTTAAACCTTCCTTCTGATTCACCAGGTTGGAAACACTGTTTTTACAGATTCTGTGAAAAGACATTTTTGAACCCCTTGTGGCCTAGGGGCCAAAAATGAATATCCTCAGAAAATTAAACTAGTAAGAAGCTATCTGTGAAACTGCTTTGTGATGTGTGGATTCATCTCACAGAGGTAATTTTTTTTTTCCCAGCAGGTTGGAAACATTCTTTTTGGACAATGTGCAAAGGGAAATTTTGGAGCCCTTTGATGTTTATGGGGAGAAGCCAAATATCCAAGGATAAAAACTATAAACAGCAAATAACCCAGATAAACACTAGACAGAAGCTATCTGTGAAACTGCTTTGTGATGTGTGGATTCATCTCACAAAGTTAAACCTTTCTTTTGATTCAGCAAGTTGGAAATACTGTTTTTGGAGAAACTGCAAAGGTACATTTGTGAGCACATTGAACCATATCCTAGATAAAAACTACAAATAAGCTATCTGTGAAACTGCTAATTGATGTGTGGATTCGTCTCACAGATTTTTACCTTTTCTTTGATTCAGAAGGTTGAAACCACTTTTTTTGGAGAATTTGTAAAGGGATACTTGGAGCCCATTGATGCCTATGGGGAAAAACAGAATATCTCCAGATAAAAACAGGAAATGAGTTATCTGTGAAATGAATTTGTGATATGTCGATTTATCTCAGAGTTTAATTTTTCTTTTCATTAAGCAGGTTGGAAACACTCACTCTGTAGAATATTCAAAGGGACATTTTAGAGACCATTGAGTCCTATGGGTAAAAATTGAATATCCTCAGATAAAAACTAGAAAGAGTCTTTCTGTGAAACTGCTCTGTGATGTGTGGATTCATCTCACAGAGTTAAACTTTTCTTTTTATTCATTATGTTGGAAACACTCTTTTTGGAGAATCTGTGAAGAGACATTTGAGAGCCCATTGAAGCTCATGGAGTTACATAGAATAACCCCAGAAAAAAACTAAAAGGAAACTATCTGTGAAACTGCTTTGCGATGTGTGGATCCATCTCACAGATTTATTCATTCAGCAGCTTAGAAACACTCTTTTTCTAGGGTCTGTGAAGGGACATTTGGAAACCCATTGAGGTCTATAAGGAAAAACAGAATATCACCAGATATAAACTAGAAAGAAGTTATCTGTGAAACTAATTTCTGATGTGTGGATTCATCTCCCAGCCTTAAGCATTTCTTTTGATGCGGCAGACTGGAAACTCTCTTTTAGTAGAATCTCCAAAAGTACATTTGGGAGCCCATTGAGGCCTGTGGGAAAAAAATGAATGTCCCCAGAAATATCTAGAAAGAAGCTATATGAAGTTCTGCTTTGTGATTTGTGAATTCATGTCACAGATTTAAATCTTTCCTTTGATTCAGCCAATCGTAAATATTCTTTTTGGAGAATTTGTGACGGGACATTTGGGAGACCATTGAGACCTATGGGGGAAAATGAAATATTCCCAGATAAAAACTTGAAAGAAACTTTCTGTGAAACTATTTTGTGATGTTTGGATTCATCTCATAGAGTTAACCCAATCTTTTGACTCAGCAGAATCCAAACACTCTTTGTCAATTATCTGCTAAGAGACATTTGTAAGACCTTTGAGGCCTATGCATAAAAACTGAATATCATTGGACAAAAACTACAAAGAAGCTGTATGACAAACTACTTTTTGATGTGTTGATTCATCTCATAGAGTTAAACATTTCTTTTGGTTCAGCAGGTTGGAAAAACTCTTTTTGGGGAATCTGCAAAGGGATGTTGGGAACCCATTGAGGCCTATGGGGGGAAAAATCCTCAGATAAAAGCTGTAAAGAAACTATCTGTGAAACTGCTTTGTGATGTGTGGATTCATCTCGCAGAATTAAATCTTTCTTTTGATTCAGCTGGTTGGAGAAACAATTTTGGAGAATCTGCGAAAAATCTTGTTGGAGCCCACTGGGGCCTATGAAGAAAAACAGAATATCCTTAGATAAAAAATAGGCAGAAGCCTTCTGTGAAACTGTTTGTGATATGTGGGTTCAACTCATAGTTTTAAATCTTTCTTTTGATTCAGCATGTTGGAAACCCTCTTTTTGGGGAATCTGTGAAAAACATTTGGGAGTCCGTTGGGGCCTTGGAATAAAAAGGAATATCCCAACATAAAAACTAGAGAAAATGTCTCTGTGAAACTGCTTTGAGATGTGTGGATTCATCTCACAGTTAATCCTTTCTTTTTCTTCAGCAGGTTGGAAACGCTCTTTATGGAGAATCTGCAAAAGGACATTTGGGGGTCCATTGGGATTGATGAAGAAAAACAGAGTAGTGGCAGATAAAAAAGAGAAAGAAGCTATCTGTGAAACTACTTTGTGATGTGTGCATTCATCTCACAGAGTTAAAACTTTCTTTTGATTCAACAGGTTCGAAACACTATCTTTGGAGAACCTGAGAAGAGACATTTGGGAACGCATTGAGGTCTATGTGAAAAAACTAATTATACCCAGATAGGAAATAAAAAGAAGCTATCTGTGAATCTGCTTGTGATGATTGGATTAATTTCCCAGAGTTATACATTTTATTTGATTCAGCATGTTGTAAACACTGTATTTGGAGAACTTGCAAAGGGATATTTGTGAGCCCATTAAGGCCTATGTGGTAAAACCAAATACCTGCAGGTAAAAACAAGAAAGAGGCTATGTGAAACTGCTTTGTGATGTGTAAATTCATGTCACAGAGTTAAACCTCTCTTTTGATTCAGTAGGTTATAAATGCTATTTTTGGAGAATCTATGAAGAGGCACTTTGGAACGAATGAGGCATATGGAACAAAACCGAATATTTCCAGAGAAAAACTAAAAAGTAGCTATCTGTGAAACTGTTTTGTGAAGTTTGGATTCATCTCAAAGAATTAAACCTTTATTTTGATGCTGCAACTTTGAAACACTCTTTTTTTTGTTTTTACAATCTGCAAGGGGACTTTTGAGAGCCCATTGAGACCCGTGGGGAAAGACCAAATATCCACAGATAAAAACTAGAAAGAAGCTCTCTGTGAAACTGCTTTTTGATGTGTGTATTCATCTTACAGAGTTAAAGGTTTCTATTGATTCAGCAAGTTGGAAACACTCTTTTTGGAGAATCTGCAAAAAGACTTTTCAGAGCCCAATGATGCCTAGGGGAAAAACTGGATGTCCCCTGATAAAAATTAGAAAATAGTCATCTGTGAAAGTGCGTTGTAATGTGTGGATTCATCTGATAAAGTTTTTGATTCAGCAGGTTCAAAACACTGTTTTTCTAGAGTCTGTGAAGGGACATTTGGCAAGCAATTGAGGATTATGTAGGAAAACCAAATATCCCCAATCAAAAACTAGAAAGAAGCTATCTATGAAACTACTTTGTGATGTTTGGATTCATCTCAAAGAGTAAAATTTTTCTTTCATTCAGCAGTTTGGAAACACTCTTTTTGGAGAATCTTCAAAGGGCCATTTGAGAGTCCATTTAGGCCCATGGAAAAAAACTAAATATCCACTGATAAAAACTCAAAAGAAATTATCCAAGAAACTGCTTTGTGATGTGTGGATTCATCTTACAGAGTTAAACGTTTTTATTGATTCAGCAGTTCAGAAACACTCTTTTTGGAGAATCTGCCAAGAGACATTTTGGAGCCCATTAGTACCTAAGGAAAAATCGAATATCACCAGATAAAAACTAGAAAGAAGCTATCTCTGAAACTGCTTTGTGATGTGTGGATTCATATAACAGAGTTAAAGTTTTCCTTTGCTTTGAGACCGTTCAAAACACTCTTTTTCTAGAATCTGTGAAGGGATATTTGGGAGCCCATTGAGAACTATGGAGAGAATCTGAATATCCCCAGGTAAAAACTAGAAAGAAGTTCTCTGTGAGACTGCTTTGTGACGTGTAGATTCATACCACATAGTTTAAGCTTTCTTTTTATTCATCAGGGTGGAAACACTCTTTCTAAACAATCTGCAAAGGGACATTTTGTAGCCCTTTTAGGCCTATGGGGAGAAACCAAATATCCCCAGACAAAAACTGAAAAGAAGCTATATTTGAAACTGCTTTCTGATGTGAAGATTCATCTAACAGAGGTAAACCTTTCTTCTGATCCAGTAGGTTGCAAACAGTCTTATTGGAGAGTCTGTGGAGGTTCATTTTGGAGCCCTTCGAGCCCGGTGGGGAAAAACAAAATAGACCCAAATAAAAATTAGAAAGAAGCTATCTGTGAAACTGCATTGTGATGCATGAATTCACCTTACAGAGTTAAATCTTTCTTTGGATTCAGCAGGTTGGAAACACACCTTTTGGAAAATCAGCAAAGGGACATTTGAAAGTTCATTGAGTTTATGGGGCAAAATTGAATATCCCCATATAAAATTAAGAAGGTAGCTACAAGTGAAACTGTTTTTTTATTTATGGATTCATCTCACAGAGTTAGTCTCATTTTGATTTAGCAGGTTGGATACACTCTTTTTAGAGAATCTACGAAGAAACATTTGGGAGCACAATGAGGCCTAGGGAAAAAATTTAAAATCCCCAGATGTAAACTAGAATGAAGCTATCTGTGAAACAGCTTTGTGATGTGTAGATTCATCTCAAAGAGTTAAAGCTTTCTTTGCATTCAGCAGGTTGAAAACACTCCTTCTAGACAATCTGCAATGGGACATTTTGTAGCCCATTGAGGCCTATGGGGAAAACCTTATCATCCCCAGATAAAAACTAGAAAGACGCTATCTGTGAAATTGCTTTTTGATGTGAAGATTCTTCTCACAGAGGTAAACCTTTCTTTTGATTCAGCACGTTGCAAACACTCTTATTGGAGGATCAAAAAAGGTTCATTTTGGTGCCCATTGAGCACTGTGAGAAAAAACGAAATGCCCCTAGATAAAAACTAGAAAGAAGCTATCTGTAAGACTGCTTTGTGATGCATGGATTCATCTCACAGTGTTAACCTTTCTTTTGATTCAGCAGATTGGAAGCACTCCTTTTGGAGAATCTGCACAGGATATTTGGAAGCTCATTGAGGTTTATGGGGCAAAATTGAATATCCCCAGATAAAAACTAGAAGGCAGTTCCCAGTGAACTTGCTTTGCGATTTGGTAATTCATTTCACATATTAAACTTTCTTTTGATTTAGCAGCTTGGAAATACTCTTTTTACAGAGTCTTCAAAGAAATATATGGGAGCCCAATGAAGCCTAGGGAAAAAATTGAAAATCCCCAGATAGAAACGAGAAAGAAGTCATCTGTGAAACAACTTTGTGATGTCTGAATCCATCCCACAGAGAAAAACCTGATTTTGATTCAGCAAATTGAAAACACTCCTTTTGTACAATGTGCAAAGGGACACTAGGGAACCGATTGAGGCCTATTGGGAAAAACAGAATATCCACAGATAAAAACTAGAAAGAAGCTATCGGTGAAACTGCTTGTGATGTGTGGATACATCTTACAGAGTTAAACGTTTTAATAGATTCAACAGGTTGGAAAAAGTCTGTTTGGAAAATCTGTGAGAGACATTTTCGAGTCAATTGAGGCCTAGGAAAAAAACTTGAATATCCCTAGAAAACAACTAAAAAGAAGATATCTGTGAAACTGCCTTGTGAAGTAACTGCCTTGTGAATCCACAGATTCATCTTACAGATTAAAATTTTCTTTTAGATTCAGCGGGTTTGACCAATCTTTTTGTAGAATCTGTGCAGGGACATTTGGAAGCCCATTGAAGCCTGTGGAGAAAAACGGAATATGCCCAGATAAAAACTAGAAAGAAGTTACCTGTGAAACTGGTTTGTGATGTGTGGACTCATCTCACAGAGGTAAAATTTTCTTTTGATTTAGCAGGTTGGAAACATTCTTTATGTAGAATCTGTGAAGAGACATTTTGGAGCCCATTGCTGTCTAGGAGTAAAACGAAATATTTTGAAGACCGGTGATTTCTGCATTTTCAACTGAGGTACTGGGTTCACCTCACTAGGGAGTGCCGAACAATTGGTGCTGTTCAGCTGCTGCAGCCCGACCAGTGAGAGCTGAAGCAGGGCGAGGAATCACCTCACCTGCAAAGTGCAAGGGGGAAGGGAATCCCTTTTCCTACCCAGGGGAACTGACACACACAACAACTGGAAAATCAGGTAACTCCAACCCAAATACTGCACTTAAACAAATGGGCACACCAGGAGATTATATCCACCCCTGGCCGGGAGGGTCCCACGGCCACGGAGCCTCCCTCATTGCTAGCACAGCAATTTGTGATCTAACCACAAGGCAGCAGCGAGGCTGGGGCCTGTTTCTGTAGACTCCACTTCTGGGGACAGGGCACACCTAAAGAACAACAACAAAAAGCAGCAGAAACCTGACCAGACGGAAACGACTCTGTCTGACAGCTTTGAAGAGAGCAGTGGATCTCCCAAAATGGAGGTTGAGATCTGAGAATGGACAGACTGCCGGCTCAAGTGGGTCCCTGACCCCTGAGTAGCCTAACTGGGAGACATCACCCACTAGGGTCAGTCTGACAGCCCACACCTCACAGGGTGGAGTACACCCCTGAGAGGAAGCTTCCAAAGTAAGAATCAAATGGGTACACTCGCTGCTCAGCAGTATTCCATCTTCTGCAGCCTCTGCTGCTTATACCCAGGCAAACAGGGTCTGGAGTGGACTTCAAACAATCTCCAACAGACCTACAGCTGAGGGTCCGGACTATCAGAAGGAAAACATTCAAACAGGAAAAACATCTGTACCAAAACCCCATCACTACGTCACCATCATCAAAGACCACAGGCAGATAAAACCAAAAAGATGGGGAAGAAGCAGGACAGAAAAGCTGGAAATTCAAAAAATAAGAGTGCATCTCCCCCTACAAGGGAGCGCAGCTCATCGCCAGCAATGGATCAAAGCTGGTCAGAGAATGACTTTGATCAGATGAGAGAAGAAGGCTTCAGTCCATCAAACTTCTCAGAGCTAAAGGAGGAATAACATATCCAGCACAAAGAAACTAAAAATCTTGAAAAAAGAGTGGAAGAATTGATAGCTAGAATAATTAATGCAGAGAAAGTCATAAAGGAAATGACAGAGATGAATACCCTGACACGAGAAATACGTGACAAATCCACAAGCTTCAGTATCCACTTGATCAACTGTAAGAGAGAGTATCAGCGATCGAGGATCAAATGAATGAAATGAAGCGAGAAGAGAAACCAAAAGAAAAAAGAAGAAAAAGAAATGAACAAACCTGCAAGAAGTATGGGATTATGTAAAAAGACCAAATCTAC
>NW_012119822.1:198140-198579 GCF_000951035.1 Colobus angolensis palliatus | reverse complement strand
CATGGAAACTGAACAACTTGCTCCTGAATGACTACTGGGTACATAACGAAATGAAGGCAGAAATAAAGATGTTCTTTGAAACCAATGAGAACAAAATACAACATACCAGAATCACTGGGGCACATTTAAAGCAGTGTGTAGAGGGAAATTTATAGCAGTAAATGCCCACAAGAGAAAGCTGGAAAGATCTAAAATTGATACTCTAACATCACAATTAAAAGAACTGAAGAAGCAAGAACAAACACACTCAAAAGGTAGCAGAAGGCAAGAAATAGCTAAGATCAGAGCAGAACTGAAAGAGATAGAGACACAAAAAACCCTCCAAAAAATCAATGAATCCAGGAGTTGATTTTTTGAAAAGATCAACAAAATTGACAGACCGCTAGCAAGACTAATAAAGACGAAAAGAGAGAGGAATCAAATAGATGCAATAAAAAAT